>NC_135824.1:45808526-46083909 GCF_964213995.1 Mustelus asterias | reverse complement strand
CTATACATGCCTCTCTCTCTCCTCTCTCTAATACATGCCTCTCTCTCTCTCCTCTCTCTAATACCATGCCTCTCTCTCTCCTCTCTCTCTCTCCTCAATACATCACTCTCTCTCTCTCTCTCTAATACATGCCTCTCTCTCTCTCTCTCTCTCTCTAATACATGCCTCTCTCTCTCTCTCTTCTAATACATGCCTCTCTCTCTCTCTCTCTCTCTAATAACATGCCTCTCTCTCTCTCTTCTCTAATACATGCCTCTCTCTCTCTCTTCTCTAATACATGCCTCTCTCTCTCTCCTCTCTCTCTAATACATGCC
Source organism: Mustelus asterias (assembly GCF_964213995.1). NCBI lineage: Eukaryota > Metazoa > Chordata > Chondrichthyes > Carcharhiniformes > Triakidae > Mustelus > Mustelus asterias. The sequence goes on along the minus strand of NC_135824.1, from coordinate 46,083,595 downwards.
TCTCTCTCTCTCTCTCTCTAATACATGCCTCTCTCTCTCTCTCTCTAATACATGCCTCTCTCTCTCTCTCTCTAATACATGCCTCTCTCTCTCTCTCTCTAATACATGCCTCTCTCTCTCTCTCTCTAATACATGCCTCTCTCTCTCTCTAATACATGCCTCTCTCTCTCTCTCTCTAATACATGCCTCTCTCTCTCTCTCTCTAATACATGCCTCTCTCTCTCTCTCTCTCTAATACATGCCTCTCTCTCTCTCTCTCTAATACATGCCTCTCTCTCTCTCTAATACATGCCTCTCTCTCTCTCTCTCTCTCTCTAATACATGCCCTCTCTCTCTCTCTCTCTAATACATATCTATCATCCCTCTCTATCTCTCATCCCTCTCTATCTCTCATCCCTCTCTATCTCTCATCCCTCTCTCTCTCATCCCTCTCTATCTCTCATCCCTCTCTATCTCTCATCCCTCTCTATCTCTCATCCCTCTCTATCTCTCATCCCTCTCTATCTCTCATCCCTCTCTATCTCTCATCCCTCTCTATCTCTCATCCCTCTCTATCTCTCATCCCTCTCTATCTCTCATCCCTCTCTATCTCTCATCCCTCTCTATCTCTGATGCCTGTCTCTCTCTGATGCCTGTCTCTCTCTGATGCCTGTCTCTCTCTGATGCCTCTCTATCTCGAATGCCGCTCTCTCTCTGATACCTAATAAAAACAAATTACTGCAGATGCTGGAATCTGAAACCAAAAGAGAAAATGCTGGAAAATCTCAGCAGGTCTGGCAGCACCTGTAAGGAGAGAAAAGAGCTGAGGTTTCGAGTCCAGGTGACCCTTTGTCACGACGCCGGAATTCCGGCACTGGGAGACGTGCAGAGGTCGGGGCAGGGAGCGCGCAAAACAACCCCTGCTGGAGTCTCCAGGTCTGCTGCATTGTAAAAGCAGTCATGATGTGGAGATGCCAGCGTTGGACTGGGGTGAACACAGTAAGAAGTCTCACAACACCAGGTTAAAGTCCAACAGGTTTATTTGGTAGCAAATACCATTAGCTTTCGGAGCACTGCTCCTTCGTCAGATGGAGTGGAAATGTGCTCTCAAACAGTGCAAACAGACAAAATCAAGTTGCAGAATACTGATTTAGAATGCGAATCCTACAGCCAGCCAGGTCTTAAAGGTACAGACAATGTGGGTGTAGGGAGCATTAAACACAGGTTAAAGAGATGTGTATTGTCTGCAGACAGAGTTCTGTTCTGTTCTGTCTGGAGACAATACACATCCCTTTAACCTGTGTTTAATGTTCCCTCCACCCACATTGTCTGTACCTTTAAGACCTGACTGGCTGTAGGATTCGCATTCTAATCAGTATTCTGCAACTTGATTTTGTCTGTTTGCACTGTTTGAGAGCACATTTCCACTCCATCTGATGAAGGAGCAGTGCTCCGAAAGCTAATGGTATTTGCTACCAAATAAACCTGTTGGACTTTAACCTGGTGTTGTGAGACTTCTTATTGTAAAAGCAGAACAGCGGGATGGGAGAATCGTCCCCAATACTTTTCACTCCATCCCAATACATGTGGCAATAATAAATCAAATCAAATCTCTCCCCCTACCCCCCCCATGCAAGATGGCCCTTTCATTTTTTCCGCGAGATTTGACCATCTTGTGGGATATCCCTGCCTCTGCATCCCAAATGCTTCCTCCATCTGAGTCTGGTTAGAGGATGGAGCCTCACAGTCATTGCTTTCTGCTTTAGCAGGGGCTGTTCCTTTATCAACCGAAGCTTAAGGCAGGGACAGCATAGAGTGTGGCATCACCATGGGTGCCAAAAACTAGCGGGAGCAAAGCCTGAGGGATTTATCAAACTCACTCACCTTTGAGATGTCCAACACATTGGCAGCCTCACATATTCACCCCTTATTTGCTTCTTCTACCTTCTCCTCTTGTCCCGGCAAGATTATTTGCTCCACACGGGGAGGCGATGGCTGAGTGGTATTATCGTTAGATTATCTATCCAGAAACTCAGCTAATGTTCTGGGGATCTATCCCACACATCTTTGGAGTGTGGGAGGAAACCAGAGCACCTGGAGGAAACCCAAGCAGACACGGGGAGAATGTGCAAATCCGACACAGACAGTGACCCAAGCCGGGAATCGAATTGAACCCGGGTCCCTGGCGCTGTGAGGCAGCAGAGCTAACCACTGTGCCACCGTACCGCCCTTATCTAGTATTCCTCTATCAAATCCCGCCTGAATCATCTTTGCTCCCGAGAGAACAATCCCAAGCTTCTCCAACCCTGAACTTGTAGGTGAATCCCGCCACGGCAGATGGTGGAATTTGAATTCAATAAAAAAAATCTGGAATTAAGAATCTACTGATGACCATGTCGATCGTCGGAAAAACCCATCTGGTTCACGAATGTCCCTTTAGGGAAGGAAATCTGCCGTCCTTACCCGGTCTGGCCTACATGTGACTCCAGAGTCACAGCAATGTGGTTGACTGTCAACTGCCCTCGGGCAACTAGAAATGGGCAATAAATGCTGGCCCAGCCAGCGACACTCATATATATATATATATATATTATTCATTCATGAGACATATCTGTCCACCACTCGAAAATACTGACCACATTCAGTTTCTGCTGGGAAGCATGTTGTTCACCTTTTTCTTCACCTTGATTGAGAAATCCGGATGAAGAGGATTTTCGTACCCAATTCTGGTCACCTATGCTTTAGGGTGGGTTTAGAGTTCTTGGGAGGGTGCAGGGGTAAATTTACTAAAACGGTTTTGGGGATGGAGGCTAGGGTGACTGTGTGGAGTTTGCACGTTCTCCCCGTGTCTGCGTAGGTTTCCGCCGAGTGCTCCTGTTTCCTCCCACAGCCCAAAGACATAGTGTGACATAAACCCAAGATCCCGGTTTGGGGACGGCCTAAACCGGGATCTTGGGTTCATGTCACACTATCAGTAACCCCCACAGCTTGCCTCCTGGACTTGCAGAATCTCACTGGCTGTCCTGTCTGGAGACAATACACATCTCTTTAACCTGTGCTTAATGCTCCCTCCACTCACAATGTCTGTATCTTTAAGACCTGGTTGGCTGTAGAGATTCATATTCTAATCAGAATTCTGTAACTTGATTTTGTGTCTCTGTGCCCTGTTTGAGAGCAGATTTCCACTCCACCTGACGAAGGAGCAGCGCTCCGAAAGCCAATGGCATTTGCTACCAAATAAACCTGTTGGACTTTAACCTGGTGTTGTTAAAACTCTTACTGTGTTCACCCCAGTCCAACGCCGGCATCTCCATATCATTCTATGATCATGGCAAACTTTCCTGAGGTAGACAACAAGAAACTTTGTTCCCGATAGCTAAGGCACAAGGATAGTTAGGGGGGGGGGGGGGGGGGGTGGGGTTGGTGGTGGTGAGGCACAGGTTTAAGGTTTTGGGGAAGGGATGCTTGTGGGCGAGTGAGGATGGATATTTTAATGTACTGAGTGGCAATGACTTGGCATTCGCTACCCCCGAGGATGTTGGAAGTTGAGACAATCAATGATTTTAAAGGAAAAACGGCTGGGCATTTGTAGAAAGTTAGCTTGCAGGGCTACAGGGATAGGTCAGGGAAATGGATCAGTCTGCAGAGAGCTGGCATGGTTCCGATGGGCCAAATGGCCTCGTTCTGTGCTGAATGATTCTATGACTTCCCCCCAAGCCAGCTGTGATGACCTTTGACAGCACAGTAAAGAAAATTGATAGTTTCTTTAAACCATTTGTTAAATCTTTAATTTTTGTTTAAGACTGGTTGAAAAGGACTTTTTGTAAAGAGATTCATTGCAATTTTCTTCAATAATCTCAAAATCTGGTCCATGCGACCTGGCGACCCTTGACTTGGACGCAGTATCAACAGGACGTTAGCGTAGACAAGCCATGTGGCTGGCAGACACAAAGGAGAGCTGGAGGCAGAAGGCGATCAGCACACAGAACATAGAACATAGAACATAGAACATTACAGCGCAGAACAGGCCCTTCGGCCCACGATGTTGCACCGACCAGATACAGCAGCTCTGTGTAAGGGAAAGCTGGGAAGCGGTGTGAAGAGCTAGGAGACGGTAAAGGGCTGGGTCTGTGACCAGATGTGGCCAAACCCTGAATGGGATGTTATTGGTTGGTCTGTTCAAAAGGAATTCAGGAGAGCTACACCACCAGGACTGACACAGGAGAGAGGGTTCATAGAAATGTGTCTTAGTGATGATAATCGAACCCGTGAACCAATGACTCCTGGGCCTCGGTTCTGCTCCCGCACCCGGGGCCTCGGCCGCGCCCGCACCCGGGGCCTCGGCCCCGCGCCCGCACCCGGGGCCTCGGCCCCGCCCCCGGGGCCTCGGCCCCGCCCCCGCCCCCGGGGCCTCGGCCCCGCCCCCGCCCCCGGGGCCTCGGCCCCGCCCGCGGGGCCTCGGCCCCCCCCCGCCCGCGGGGCCTCGGCTCCCCCCCCGCCCGCGGGGCCTCGGCTCCCCCCCCGCCCGCGGGGCCTCGGCTCCCCCCCCGCCCGCGGGGCCTCGGCCCCCCCCCCGCCCGCGGGGCCTCGGCCCCCCCCCCGCCCGCGGGGCCTCGGCCCCCCCCCCGCCCGCGGGGCCTCGGCCCCCCCCCCGCCCGCGGGGCCTCGGCCCCCCCCCCGCCCGCGGGGCCTCGGCCCCCCCCCCGCCCGCGGGGCCTCGGCCCCCCCCCCGCCCGCGGGGCCTCGGCCCCCCCCCCGCCCGCGGGGCCTCGGCCCCCCCCCCGCCCGCGGGGCCTCGGCCCCCCCCCGCCCGCGGGGCCTCGGCCCCGCCCCCGCCCGCGGGGCCTCGGCCCCGCCCCCGCCCGCGGGGCCTCGGCCCAGCCCCCGCCCAGCCCCCGCCCCCGGGGCCTCGGCCCAGCCCCCGCCCCCGGGGCCTCGGCCCAGCCCCCGCCCCCGGGGCCTCGGCCCAGCCCCCGCCCCCGGGGCCTCGGCCCAGCCCCCGCCCCCGGGGCCTCGGCCCAGCCCCCGCCCCCGGGGCCTCGGCCCAGCCCCCGCCCCCGGGGCCTCGGCCCAGCCCCCGCCCCCGGGGCCTCGGCCCAGCCCCCGCACCCGGGGCCTCGGCCCAGCCCCCGCACCCGGGGCCTCGGCCCAGCCCCCGCACCCGGGGCCTCGGCCCAGCCCCCGCACCCGGGGCCTCGGCCCAGCCCCCGCACCCGGGGCCTCGGCCCAGCCCCCGCACCCGGGGCCTCGGCCCAGCCCCCGCACTCGGGGCCTCGGCCCAGCCCCCGCACTCGGGGCCTCGGCCCAGCCCCCGCACTCGGGGCCTCGGCCCAGCCCCCGCACTCGGGGCCTCGGCCCAGCCCCCGCACTCGGGGCCTCGGCCCCGCCCCCGCACTCGGGGCCTCGGCCCCGCCCCCGCACACGGGGCCTCGGCCCCGCCCCCGCACTCGGGGCCTCGGCCCCGCCCCCGCACTCGGGGCCTCGGCCCCGCCCCCGCACTCGGGGCCTCGGCTCCGCTCCCGCACTCGGGGCCTCGGCTCCGCCCCCGCACTCGGGGCCTCGGCTCCGCCCCCGCACTCGGGGCCGCGGCCCTGCTCCCGCACTCGGGGCCTCGGCTCTGCTCCCGCACTCGGGGCCTCGGCTCCGCCCCCGCACTCGGGGCCTCGGCCCTGCTCCCGCACTCGGGGCCTCGGCTCTGCTCCCGCGTTCCGGCCGTTGTTCCGGCAAATGATCAAGGAACTGAATTTGTTTCAGTTCCTGACAGAACTTTTGAAAAAACCCCTCAAACTCAGAAAGATTCCACAGGAAGCCTGAGAAAATAGTCGAGGCCTCCGGAATAAAATAGACTTTATTTCCAAACTGACAGAAGGAAGTGTACAGATCGATGTAGCAGAATGTTTGCTGTGAATGCAGCAGCTGAGAATCCTGCACCTGTCACTCTCCCCACACAGGAACTGCGCTCACTGGGACAGGAGAGGGGGGGGAGGTGATAAAAATATAATAATATCTGTGTGACAGTATAATGATTGCCTTTTGTTTAACTGGAGGGATGTTATTGTTACAATTAGAGGTGTGCAAAACATCAAACACTCCCAGGATAGGTAATATACGGGGTTAGATACAGAGTTACGCTCCCTCTACACTGTCCCAATCAAACACTCCCAGGACAGGTACAGCATGGGGTTAGATACAGAGTTAAGCTCCCTCTACACTGTCCCCCATCAAACACTCCCAGGACAGGTACAGCATGGGGTTAGATACAGAGTTAAGCTCCCTCTACACTGTCCCCCATCAAACACTCCCAGGACAGGTACAGCATGGGGTTAGATACAGAGTTAAGCTCCCTCTACACTGTCCCCCATCAAACACTCCCAGGACAGGTACAGCATGGGGTTAGATACAGAGTTAAGCTCCCTCTACACTGTCCCCCATCAAACACTCCCAGGACAGGTACAGCACGGGGTTAGATACAGAGTTAAGCTCCCTCTACACTGTCCCCCATCAAACACTCCCAGGACAGGTACAGCACGGGGTTAGATACAGAGTTAAGCTCCCTCTACACTGTCCCCCATCAAACACTACCAGGACAGATACAGCACGGGGTTAGATACAGAGTAAAGTTCCCTCTACACTGTCCCCATCAAACACTCCCAGGACAGGTACAGCATGGGGTTAGATACAGAGTAAAGCTCCCTCTACACTGTCCCCATCAAACACTCCCAGGACAGGTACAGCATGGGGTTAGATACAGAGTAAAGCTCTCTCGTGTTTCCACTGCAGCCTGAGGTGTGGTTAACACTGACTAACTTACATCCTTGCAGCTGCTGTCCTGTGTGAGTGTCTGATTGCTGAATAAAGGTCAGTTTGGGCCAGTGGCCCAGACCCACTGGGAGTTGGATCGAGACTGGGGCAATGCCATTACACGCCAGGAGCCTTACGGACAGTGAGCAGACAGAGGGAGGCACGGGTCTGAGCCTGCCTCCCACAGCTGAGCAGCCGGTGTTTACTGCCCCCACTTGCCCCGGATTTTACGCTGTGAGTACGCGGGAGTGTGATGGGGAGGGCGCAGTCAAATATAAAAATTGTAAGGTTCACAACATACTGAGCGTTTGATACAGCCAGTGGGACGTCACTGTCTCGCTCGTCCCGAAACAGTAAAATCCCGCCTGAGGTCAACAGACCTTTCCATGTCCGCCCTCCCGCCGCCCCACCCGCTCCGATTCCTGTGGCGGGCGGGACGGTAAAATTCCGATCCTTTGGAGCACGGCTTTGGATTTCCTGAAATAACCAGCTGGGGAAATGGCACCAAGGCTGAGGGTTGGCTGGGTCCGCTTGCAAAGTTATGTCAGGTGATCAGCAGAACTCCCCGTGGGGATTCATCCCCGTGTCCTTCACCCCGAGGTCAGTGACCTTCCGCGGCCTCTTCCTGACGGACACAAAGGGACAAGATTCCAGTTCATTTGAGATTCCCAATCGGTTTCAGTGTTTTGCTGGGGGTTTTGGTCCGGGCGTTGATTTGGTTTCAGACTCTGAGTGAACACATTCCCTCGGGGTTAGATATATTTACAGTTTCTGCTCCGCTTGCCACTGCTATCCAGGAGCTTGCTGTAGGGCGAGTTCCAATCTCGCTCAAACACACTCTGCAGTTGCTTCTGCACAGTCGAGTCCTGGGAACGCTTGCCCGACCCGTTCTGCTTCACCACCAAGCCCACGCCTGCCGTGTTCTCAAAATAATCGCCAGACCAGTTGGAAGTCCCTGAAACAAAGGAAAACAAATCCTGTTTAATCCAGAGATGGACTGACTGTGAGAGAGAGATGTACATGGGCAGGCCATAACTTCATCAATTTCCTACATCCCCTGCGCTATGTCTGGCAGTCACGGGTGTTGGGTTCCTGCCAACGGTTTTGGTGTTGATGTTCGGTGCTTGGGGCATCGGAGGCTAAATTCAGGGGCAGGAATGGAGGAGGGGCTGGAGGGTAGGAGGGAGGGGAGGGGAAGGGGAAGGGGGGACGGAGGGGAGGAGGAAGGGAAGCAAGAGCTCCAAAGCTTTACTCTGTATCTAACCCCGTGCTGTACCTGTCCTGGGAGTGTTTAATGGGGACAGTGTAGAAGGAGCTTTACTCTGTATCTAACCCCATGCTGTACCTGTCCTGGGAGTGTTTGATGGGGACAGTGTAGAGGGAGCTTTACTCTGTATCTAACCCTGTGCTGTACCTGTCCTGGGAGTGTTTGATGGGGACAGTTTAGTGGGAGTTTTACTCTGTATCTAACCCCGTGCTGTACCTGTCCTGGGAGTGTTTGATGGGGACAGTTTAGTGGGAGTTTTACTCTGTATTTTACTTAGGATCATTAGGGACGCAGAGATGGCCATAGACAGAAGCTTTAGAGATACAGTTACTCCGAGGAATGAAAATAGATGGGTGACGGTGAGAGGGGCTGGGAGGAAGCAGTCAGTGCAGGGATCCCCTGTGGTCATTCCCCTGAGCAACAAGTATTCCGCTTTGGATACGGTTGAGGGGGACGACATACCAGTGGTGAGCCGCAGTGAGAGGATCTCCAGCACTGTGTCCGTCTCTGTGGCTCGGGAGGGTAAGGGGGAGAGCGGGAGGGCAATAGTTATTGGGGACTCGTTAGTTAGAGGGATAGATAGGAGGTTCTGTGGCAGCAAAAGAGACTCGAGGATGGTATGTTGCCTACCGGATGCCAAGGTCTGTGACGTCTCAGACCGTGTTTTCCGGATTCTTAAGGGGGAGGGGAATCAGTCACAAGTCGTGGTACACATTGGTACCAACGACATAGGTAAGAGAAGGGATGGGGATTTAAAACAGGAATTTCGGGAGCTGGGCTGGAAGCTGAGAGCCAAGACAAAACATGTGGTCATCTCTGGTACGTTACCGGTGCCACGTGATAGCGAGTTGAGGAACAGGGAGAGTGTGCAGTTAAACATGTGGTTGCAGGGATGGTGTAGGAGGGAGGGTTTCAGATACGTGGATAATTGGAACACATTCTGGGGAAGGTGGGACCTGTACAAACAGGACGGGGTGCACCTGAACCAGAGGGGCACCAATATCCTGGGAGGGAAATTTGATACGGCTCTTCAGGGGGGTTTAAACTAATTTGTCAGGGGAGTGGGAAAAGGAGTTGTAGTCCAGAAGTCAGTGTTGAGGGTGGTGAGGTATTGGGGAAGGTATCAAGGTCAAGGGTGGGTACCGGTAGACAGGAAGGTGGGTTGAAGTGTGTCTACTTCAATGCAAGGAGCATCCGGAACAAGGTAGATGAACTTGGGGCGTGGATTGGTACTTGGGACTACGATGTTGTGGCCATTACGGAGACGTGGATAGAACAAGGACAGGAATGGTTGTTGGACGTTCCGGGGTACAGATGTTTCAGTAAGTGTAGGGAAGCTGGTAAAAGAGGTGGAGGAGTAGCATTGTTAATCAAGGATAGTTTAACGGCTGCGGAAAGGCACTTCGAGGGGGATCTGCACACTGAGGTAATATGGGCTGAGGTTAGAAATAGGAAAGGAGCAGTCACGTTGTTAGGAGTTTACTATAGGCCCCCAAATAGTAATAGAGATGTGGAGGAAGAAATTGCTAAGCAGATTATGGATATGTGTGGGGGTCACAGGGTAGTTGTCATGCGGGACTTTAACTTTCCAAAAATTGATTGGAACCTTTGTAGGTCAAATAGTTCGGATGGGGCAGTTTTTGTGCAGTGTGTGCAGGAGGGTTTCCTGACACAATATGTGGATAGGCCGACAAGAGGTGAGGCCACATTGGATTTGGTACTGGGAAATGAACCGGGCCAAGTGTTAGATTTGGTTGTGGGAGAGCACTTTGGAGATAGTGACCACAATTCGGTGTCTTTTGTTATTGCAATGGAGAGGGATAGGGCCGTATGGCAGGGCATGGTTTACAATTGGGGGAGAGGTAATTATGATGCGATTAGGCAAGAATTAGGGGGCATAAGGTGGGAACAGAAACTGTCAGGGAAAGGCACTAATGAAAAGTGGAACTTTTTCAAGGAACAAATACTGGGTGTCCTTGATAGGTATGTCCCTGTCAGGCAGGGAGGAAATGGCCGAGTGAGGGAACCATGGTTCACGAAAGAGGTGGAATGTCTTGTGAAAAGGAAGAGGGAAGCTTATGTAGGGATGAGGAAACAAGGCTCAGATGGGTCGATTGAGGGTTACAAGTTAGCAAGGAATGAGCTGAAAAAGGGGCTTAGGAGAGCTAGGAGGGGACATGAGAAGTCCTTGGCGGGTCGGATCAAGGAAACCCCAAGGCTTTTTACTCTTATGTGAGGAATAAAAGAATGACCAGGGTGAGGTTAGGGCCGGTCAAGGACAGTAGTGGGAACTTGTGTATGGAGGCAGTAGAGATAGACGAGGTGATCAGTGTTCACCAAGGAGAGGGGCCATGTTTTTGAGGAAGAGAAGGTGTTACAGGCTAATAGGCTGGAGGAAATAGATGTTCGGAGGGAGGATGTCCTGGCAGTTTTGAATAAACTGAAGGTCGATAAGTCCCCTGGGCCTGATGAAATATATCCTAGGATTCTTTGGGAGGCAAGGGATGAAATTGCAGAGCCTTTGGCTTTGATCTTTGGGTCCTCACTGTCCACGGGGATGGTGCCAGAGGACTGGAGAGTGGCAAATGTTGTTCCTTTGTTTAAGAAAGGGAATAGAAATGACCCTGGTAATTATAGACCGGTTAGTCTTACTTCGGTGGTTGGTAAATTGATGGAAAACGTCCTTAGAGATGGGATTTACGACCATTTAGAAAGATGCGGATTAATCCGGGATAGTCAGCACGGATTCGTGAAGGGCAAGTCGTGCCTCACAAATTTGATTGAATTTTTTGAGGAGGTAACTAAGTGTGTTGATGAAGGTAGGGCAGTTGATGTCATATACATGGATTTTAGTAAGGCGTTTGATAAGGTCCCCCATGGTCGGCTTATGATGAAAGTAAGGAGGTCTGGGATAGAGGGAAAGTTGGCCGATTGGATAGGTAACTGGCTATCTGATCGAAGACAGAGGGTGGTGGTGGATGGAAAATATTCGGACTGGAGGCAGGTTGCTAGTGGAGTGCCACAGGGATCAGTGCTTGGTCCTCTGCTCTTTGTGATTTTTATTAATGACCTAGAGGAGGGGGCTGAAGGGTGGATCAGTAAATTTGCTGATGACACCAAGATTGGTGGAGTAGTGGATGAGGTGGAGGGCTGTTGTAGGCTGCAAAGAGACATAGATAGGATGCAAAGCTGGGCTGAAAAATGGCAAATGGAGTTTAACCCTGATAAATGTGAGGTGATTCATTTTGGTAGGACAAATTTAAATGTGGATTACAGGGTCAAAGGTAGGGTTCTGAAGACTGTGGAGGAACAGAGAGATCTTGGGGTCCATATCCACAGATCTCTAAAGGTTGCCACTCAAGTGGATAGAGCTGTGAAGAAGGCATATAGTGTGTTAGCTTTTATTAACAGGGGGTTGGAGTTTAAGAGCCGTGGGGTTATGCTGCAACTGTACAGGACCTTGGTGAGACCACATTTGGAATATTGTGTGCAGTTCTGGTCACCTCACTATAAGAAGGATGTGGAAGCGCTGGAAAGAGTGCAGAGGAGATTTACCAGGATGCTGCCTGGTTTGGAGGGTAGGTCTTATGAGGAAAGGTTGAGGGAGATGGGCTGTTCTCTCTGGAGCGGAGGAAGCTGAGGGGAGACTTAATAGAGGTTTATAAAATGATGAAGGGGATAGATAGAGTGAACGTTCAAAGACTATTTCCTCGGGTGGATGGAGCTATTACAAGGGGGCATAACTATAGGGTTCATGGTGGGAGATATATGAAGGATATCAGAGGTAGGTTCTTTCCTCAGTGAGTGGTTGGGATGTGGAATGGACTGCCTGCAGTGATAGTGGAGTCAGACACTTTAGGAACATTTAAGCGGTTATTGGATAGGCACATGGAGCACACCAGGATGATAGGGAGTGGGATAGCTTGATCGTGGTTTCAGATAAAGCTCGGCACAACATCGTGGGCCGAAGGGCCTGTTCTGTGCTGTACTGTTCTATGTTCTATGATCTATTTAATCACATGCTGTTCCTGTCCTGGGAGTGGTTAATGGGGGTAGTGTAGAGAGAGCTTTACTCTGTATCTAACCCTGTGCTCTACCTGTCCTGTGGAGGGATCTTTAGGGAAGGAAATCTGCCGTCCTTACCTGGTCTGGCCTACGTGTGACTCCAGAGCCACAGCAATATGGTTGACTCTCAATTGCACTCCAAAGATGACTAGGAATGGGCAATAAATGCTGGCCAGCCAGTGACGCCCGTATCCCAAGAATGAATAAAATAAATTCCTAATCACTACTCCTTTGATCATAGATTCACTATTGTTCAAATTCGATACATTGCAATCAACAGAAGGGTTGTAAGGCTGCTCACCGATGTAGGCCACTTTGTCCGTCACCATGTACTTGTTGTGATTGACTCGTGCGTACGGGATCCTCCTTTGCTCCTGCGTCGAGGGGACCACAAAGATTTTCTGCAAGAAGGGAAGGGGAGGGAGAGTTACTGTGCATCTCAATAGCAATGCAGCACCTGTACTGGAAATGCTGGTGACAGCTCCCTCAGTGGGTTAAACACGAACCCACCGTGTTGCTAAGACATTGAGGGCATTGGTGGTCAACGCCTCTACTTTCTCAGGAGGCTAAGGAAATTTGGCATGTCTGCTACGACTCTCACCAACTTTTACAGATGCACCATAGAAAGCATCTTTTCTGGTTGTATCACAGCTTGGTATGGCTCCTGCTCTGCCCAAGACCGTAAAAAACTACAGTAGGAAGTCTCACAACGCCAGGTTAAAGTCCGACAGGTTTATTTTGTATCACGAGCTTTCAGGAGCGCTGCTCCGAAAGCTTGTGATACCAAATAAACCTATTGGGCTTTAATCTGGTGTTGTGAGGCTTCTTACTGTGCCCACCCCCGTCCAATGCCGGCATCTCCACATCATGGCAATAAACTATAAAAGGTCGTGAATGTAGCCCAATCCATCACGCAAACCAGCCTCCCATCCATTGACTCTGTCTACACTTCCCGCTGCCTCGGCAAAGCAGCCAGCATAATTAAGGACCCCACGCGCCCCGGATATTCTCTCTTCTACCTTCTTCCATCAGGAAAAAAATACAAAAGTCTGAGGTCACGTACCAACCGACTCAAGAACAGCTTCTTCCCTGCTGCTGTCAGACTTTTGAATGGACCTACCTTGCATTAAGTTGATATTTCTCTACACCCTAGCTATGATTGTAACACTACATTCTGCACTCTGTCCTTTCCTTCTCTATGAACAGTATGCTCTGTCTGTATAGCGCACAAGAAACAATAGTTTTCACTGTATACTAATACATGTAATAATAATAAATCCAATGAAATCAAGTCAATTTGGAATGGCCAGTCCACCTAACCCGCACATCTTTTGGAGTGTGGGAGAAAAAGCTGGAGCACCCGGAGGAAACTCACGCAGACACGGGGAGAATGTGCAAACTCCACACAGACAGTGACCCAAGGCCGGAATCCAATCCGGTGGTTAGCACTGCTACCCCATTGCGCCAGGGACCAAGGTTCGATTCTGGCCTTGGGTGACTGTGTGTGGAGTTAGCACATTCTCCCCGTGTGTGAGTGTGAGCGCGTGAGTGTGCGTGAGTGCATACGTGTGTGTGATTGTGTGCATGTGAGTGTGTGCGCATAAGTGTGTGTGCGAGTGTGTGATTGTGTGTGTGTGCGACTGTAAGCGTGCCAGTGTGATTGTGTGAGTGAGTGTGTGCGTGACTGTCTGTGGGTCTGTGTGCGTGAGTGTGTGCGTGAGTGTGAGTGTGCACGTGAGTGTGTGCACATGTGTGGGAGTGTGTGCACGTGTGCGTCAGTGTGTGTGCCCTGCGATGGACTGGTGCTCCATCCAGGGTGTACCCCATCTAACACCCAGGGTGGGATTTTCGAGCCGCGCTTGCCCCAAGACCGCTCCTGTCCCGCCTGCGATGATTCCCGTGGCGGGCCGGATGGGAAAATTCCACCCCAGTGTCTGTCGGAATGGACTCGACTCTGTGACGGTGAATTGGTGTAAGCAGTGAGGTGAAGATGATTGGTGGGTAGGGTGGGTAGAGGGAGACAATGAGGGGAGCGCTCAGAATGAGGGGACAAAAAATTTGAGCCACACCATGCCGGGGCGGTGTCAGGAAGCACTTTCTCACACAAGGGAAATCTGGAACAGCTGATGGTGCAGAGTCAGTTGTGAAGGATAGATTTTCTTACACAAAGCTGTCCTGGGTCACAGAAACAGATTACAATACAGAACAGTCACAACCTAGCTGAATGACAAAACAGGATCAAGGGGCTGAATGGCCTCCCTACGTTCCGGGAACATTTGCCTCTTGAGAAGTGGATTAAAAGCAAAATCCCAAAGCACGCTATCGATAGGACAGGATTCCCATCAGCCCCACCCTCAGTTTATCATCCAAGATGGCCGCTCACTCACCACTTCCACGTTGAGGAAATGGGGCCTATTCAGAGCTGCCAATGAACGGAGGAAAGGAAACATGGAGGGGTTGGAGTGCGGCCAACAGCTGATGAGGAGGTTCACATTCACTTTCCGCTCGAACGCTGCCTTTCGCAAGTGTCTGTCGATCTCTGGCCAGTATCTAATGGAGAAAGTGAAATTATTATTAACCAGCATTATCCTCACTGATGGAGTAGCACCCAGGAACCCCAGCCATGTAAATATGTCCAGCAACCTTGCCCCTCCCCCTTACTCCCCTTCCCATCATCCTCCTGGGGTTTGTAGAATCCATACAATCCCTACATGCAGAATGAGTCTACACCGACTCTCCAAAAGGGCAACCCTAGCCCTATCCCCTAATTCATGGTCAATCCACCTAACCTGCACATCTTTGGACTATAGGAGGAAACCAGAGCACCCAGAGGACACAGGCAGAACGTGCAAACTCTACACAGACAGTCCCCAAGGCTGGATTCGAACCCAGGTCCCTGGCACTGTAAGGCTGCAGTGCTAACCACACAGAGAGAGACCAATAAACAAGGTGAGAGAAACAGATAGTTAAAGAGAAAGACAGGAAGAGAATCAATGTGACAGAGATGTTGAGTGAGGGACATTCAGTCTGTTCACAAAATGGCCTCTTCATGAATGCTTGGCAGAGCTCCAAGGCTTAGTGATAAATTAGCTCAGCAGGGGTCTGTTTCCACAACGGGAAGAGGAGTATTTGTGTTAGTTGACTGACATCTTTATGAGGTTTTAATAAACCATTCTTTAATTTTTTTTCCATGTCTGTAAGTTTATTTGGACAAGATTAAGAGGTGTGAACTGAGGTAAAGCTTTGATACTCAAGTCTCTGTCTGACTGACACTGTTATAAGAATCGCAGTTTATTTTAAGTAGATCAGTGAGTGCATTTCAAGCCTTGTCATTGTTACTTTATGGCTGGTAGGTTTCAGGGCATATTGGATCAGTGGGCAAGGAGCAGGAAGGTGGGGGGGCCATGGAGGTATGGAAGGGGCATGAGGAGGTGGTGAGGGTGAGGGGTGAGGGCTAGAGGGCCCAATGTATAAGAATACAACTGGGAAGGAAGACTTTGAGACTCGATGCAGGAGTTTCAACCAACTGCCTCGACACTCACCCCCCCTCCAACCAGCTACCTCGACACTAGCTCGCTCCAACCAGCTGCCGAGGTTTTGGGCCTGGATCCAAATGCTCCCCCACTGTGTCTCCAGAATACATTGCTCAACTGAAACACGCACACGCGCGCACGCACGCGCGCGCACACGCGCGCGCGCACACGCGCGCGCGCACACGCGCGCGCACACACACGCGCGCACACACACGCGCGCACACACACGCGCGCACACACGCGCGCGCACACACACGCGCGCGCACACACGCGCGCGCGCGCACACGCGCGCGCGCACACACGCGCGCGCACACACACGCGCGCACACACACACGCGCACACACACACGCGCACACACACACGCGCACACACACACGCGCACACACACACGCGCGCACACACACGCGCGCACACACACGCGCGCACACACACGCGCGCACACACACGCGCGCACACACACGCGCACACACACACGCGCACACACACACGCGCACACACACACGCGCACACACACACGCGCACACACACACGCGCACACACACACGCGCACACACACACGCGCACACACACACGCGCACACACACACGCGCACACACACACGCGCACACACACACGCGCACACACACACGCGCACACACACACACGCGCACACACACACACGCGCACACACACACGTGCACACACACACGTGCACACACACAGGATGATCCATGCAAATTGCCTTTTACCTTTGAGGATATGAGAACACTGTTACCGGGATATAGTTCATGACTGCCACGTAAACAAACTCGTCCGCATCATCGATGATGCTGAGAATGGCCGAGAGGTCATCCGTTCGTCCGTCTGGACACAACTGAGGGGGGGAGCTCTAAAAGAGAGAAGGGACGAGAGATTAATGGTAACTCAAACCCATTCTGCTATCAGCACTGTCGATGGAAATAGATTGGGGATGGATTGATTCCTGACCCCAGGACATCTCGTGGCTTCAGATAAGCAACTCAGCTGATCACCGTCTATCATAGGAACTGGGGCAGGCCACTCAGCCCTTCAAATCTGTTCAACCATCCAACTATATCACAGCTGAACTGAATATTAACTCCATCAATGCATCAGAAATCTTGTAATCCTCAAACAGTTGCAGCACAGGAGGCCATTCAGCCCGATGTGCCTGTGCTAGCTCTCTGCAAGATCCATTTCCTAGCCCTTTCCTGCTGGGCCCTGCAAATTTTCCTTTCTCTTCAGGGACTTATACCTTTCTGAAAGCCTCGCTTGAGCCTGCCAGCTCCACACTCTCTGGCAGCACACTCCAGAACCTTACCACTCGCTGAGGGAGAAGGGTTTTCAAGTCGCCATTGCTTCCTTTGCCAATCACCTTCATTCCGTGCCTCCTCCTCTCCGATCCTTCCACCAATGGGAACAGTTTCTCCCTGTCTACTCTGTCCAGCACCCTCATGATTTGGAACATTTCTCTTCCCCCCCCCCCCCCCCCCGCCTCCTCCCCAGCCTTGACCCTGCCGCACAGAAATCGATTCAACCCCATTTTGAAATGTTTAATGGACCAATCCTTCCAAAATAGCAAAGACTTAGGGCGGAATTTTATCGGCATGTCCGCCTGAGGTTTGTACGATCCCACCCGAGGCCAATGGAGAATGCCGTTCTCCCAGCCTCGCCCACCCCCGGAATCAGGGTGCGTGTGCCGGTAAAATTCCAGCCTTAGAGTGGGATTTCCCGCCGGAGTCTGACGGACTGTGGACAGTGAGGAAGGTTTTCAAAGCTTGCAGAGGGATTTGGACCAACTAGAAAAATGGGCTGAAAAATGGCAGATGGAGTTTAATGCAGACAAGTGTGAGGTATTGCACTTTGGAAGGACAAACCAAGGTAGAACATACAAGGTAACTGGTAGGACACTGAAGAGTGCAGTAGAACACAGGGATCTGGGAATACAGATACATAATTCCCTAAAAGTGGTGTCACAGGTAGATAGGGTCGTAAAGAGTGCTTTTGGTACATTGGCCTTTATAAATCAAAGTATTGAGTATAGGAGTTGGAATGTTATGGTGAGGTTGTATAAGACATTGGTGAGGCCGAATTTAGAGTATTGTGTGCAGTTTTGGTCACCTAGTTACAGGAAGGATATTAATAAGGTTGAAAGAGTGCAGAGAAGGTTTACAAGGATGTTGTCGGGACTTGAGAAACTGAGTTACAGAGAAAGGTTGAATAGGTTAGGACTTTATTCCCTGGAGCGTAGAAGAACGAGGGGAGATTTGATAGAGGTGCATAAAATTATGATGGGTATAGATAGAGTGAATGCAAACAGGCTTTTTCCACTGAGGCTAGGGGAGAAACAAACTAGAGGACATGGGTTAAGGGTGAAGGGGGAAAAGTTTAAAGGGAATATTAGGGGGGGTTTCTTCACACAGAGGTGGTGGGAGTGTGGAATGAGCTGCCGGATAAAGTGGTAAATGCGGGGTCACTTTTAACATTTAAGAAAAACTTGGACGGGTTCATGGATGAGAGGGGTGTGGAGGGATATGGTCCAAGTGCAGGTCAGTGGGACTAGGCAGAAAAATGGTTCGGCACAGCCAAGAAGGGCCAAAAGGCCTGTTTCTGTGCTGTAATGTTCTATGGTCTTATGGACCTTTGGCTTGTCGGCCATATTTAGCCCCCCGCCAGCGACGACTCCCGAGGCAGGCGGGATGGCAATGTTTCTGCCTTAGAATAGAAAAGAATATTTTATAAATGGTGAGAAACTTGTTGATGCTCAGAGAGACTTTTTTTTCCCCAAGTTTATTTATCAGTGTCACAAGTAGGCTTACATTAACACATTAAAGTTTATAAAATTATGAAGGGCATAGATAGGGTGAACAGTTGGAAGCTTTTTCCCAGTTCAGAAATGACAAACACAAGGGGTCACAAGTTCAAGCTAAGGGGGGCAAGGTTCAATGTGGATATGCGGGGGACGTATTTTACACAGAGGGTGGTGGGGGCCTGGAATGCACTACCAAGCAAGGTGGTTGAGGCAGACACGCTAGGATCATTTAAGACTTATCTGGATAGCCACATGAACAGACTGGGAATAGAGGGATACAAACGGATGGTCTAGTTAGGAACACATGATCGGTGCAGGCTTGGAGGGCCGAAGGGCCTGTTCCTGTGCTGTATTGTTCTTTGTTCTTTGTTCACTGCAATGAAGTTACTATGAAAATCCCCCAGTCGCCATTCTCCTGTTCGGGTACACTGAGGGAGAATTTAGCACCCTAACCAGCACGTCTTTCGGACTGTGGGAGGAAACCGGAGCACCCGGAGGAAACCCACACAGACACGGGGAGAACGTGCAGACTCCGCACAGACAGTGACCCAAGCCGGGAATCGAACCCGGGTCCCTGGTGCTGTGAGGCAGCAGTGCTCACCACTGTGCCAGCGTGCCGCCAATTACACCTGGGTGCAATTGTACAAAGGGTTAACATGCGGGTGCAGCAAGCAATCAGGAAGGCAAGTGAGACGTTGGAGGGGATTAGAGTACAGGAATCAAGAAGTCTTGCTGCAATTACTGGGTTTTGGTGAAACCACATCTGGAATATTGTGTGCAGTTTTAGTTTCCACATTTAACAAAGCACAGGAACAGACCCTTCGGCATGGTAGCGGCACGGTAGCACAGTGGTTAGCACTGCTGCTTCACAGCTCCAGGGACCTGTGTTCGATTCCCGGCTTGGGTCACTGTCTGTGTGGAGTTTGCACATTCTCCTCGTGTCTGCGTGGGTTTCCTCCGGGTGCTCCGGTTTCCTCCCACAGTCCAAAGATGAGCGGGTTAGGTTGATTGGCCATGCTAAAAATTGCCCCTTAGAGTCCTGAGATGCGTAGATTAGAGGGATTAGCGGGTAAAATATGTAGGGATATGGGGGTAGGGCCTGGGTGGGATTGTGGTCGGTGCAGACTCAATGGGCCGAATGGCCTCTTTCTGTACTGTAGGGTTTCTATGATTCTATGATTTCTAAGCCTGCACCGTCCATACTGCACGACTAAGGAAGGATAAACTCACATTGGAGACGGTACAGCGAAGGTTCACTGGACTGGTCCCTGGGATGAGAGGGTTGTCCTCTGATGAGAGACTGGGATACGGGCATCGCTGAGTGGCCAGCATTTATTGCCCATCCCTAGTTGTCCTTGAATTCAAATTCCACCATCTGCTGTGGTGGGATTCGAACCCGGGTCCCCAGAACATTAGCTGAGTTTCTGGATTAATAGTGTAGTGATAATACCACTGAGCCATCACCTCCCTGATTGCATGTTTAGAAGAATGAGAGGTGATCTCATTGAAACCTACGCAGTTCTGAAAGGGTTTGATTGGGTAGGCACAGAGAGATTGTTCCCATTGGTCAGGGAGTCTAAAACACGGGGGCACAGTCTCAGGATAGGGTGCTGAGATAAGGAGAAATGTCTTCCCCCAGGAAAGGTTATGAATGTGTTGGAATTCTCTACCCCAGAGGGGTGTGGGTGCTCTATCATTGACTATATTTAAGGCTGAGATAGACAGATTAATGGTCCCTCAGGGAATTATGGGAGTGGGCAGGAAAATGAAGTTGAAACTCAAGACCAGCCTTGATTGTATTGAATGGCGGAGATGGGCCGAATGGTCTACTCCTGCTCCTGTTTCTTGTGTCCTGTTGCCTCTGACATTAGAATTCCTGCCTGCTGGAGGAAGCATTGGTGCGAGGGATGTACTCTGAGTGGGGAAACCACAAGTCTGGCCAGGTGCTGCCCACCTCTGACTGAGCTGGCCAAGACCTGCAGGACACGGGTGCCAAACCGACTAAAGGAACCAACCAACCAAGTTGCCGACGCCCTCCCTGTGACCCCACACGGATCCCGGTAAACCTCGGGGAGAAACAGGCGACACGTTTGCAAAGCTTACTGAGAAGTAGACGCTGGCCGAGGTGTTGTTCAGGTCCAGTTTCATCGAGGTGTTCGCATTGTAGGATGTGGAGTAATTACTGGGCCAGGGGGATGGGAGGCTGCTGTTGGGCCCACCAATTGTCCAGTACTCTTCAAAGATCTTGCCCAGATCCTCCGCCAGGCTGCTACAGTTGTAGACGATGGCTCCCAGCTCCTTCACCTGCCGAAAGGTCGGAAGAGATTTAAGGTAATGACTCGCACAGGAAACTGTGCTCCCCACTCCCACCCTCTCCCAGTCCTGTCCAAGAAATAAAACTCAGATTGAAAAGAACTTGCATTTGCCTCGAACTGTCACCCCAGCAGGACTCCCCCGAGAGCAGTTAAAATGTAGTTAAAACGCAGTCGCTCTTGACGTACAGATAACGCAAGGCCAATTGGTGCCCAGATCTTGGTTGAAGGACGGTCAGTAGGACACCTCCTGCTCTTCCTCCAATTCTGTCAGGAAGTATTTTACATCCAACCAAGCAGGCCTCAGTCTCAGGCCTCCCCCAAAAGCCGGTGGCGCCTCTGCCATCGCGGCTCTCCCTCAGTGCTGCACCGGAGCATCGACCAGGGTCGTAGGCTGGGCTAGGAGCTAAAGCTGTCTCTCAGGCACAGAACGGGCACCTAAACATGGCGGGCAGGGTCACGCACACCAATGACTCATTGGAAGTACGTCATCGTCATTGGTAAAGGTGCAAAAAATAGGCAGCCAGGGCGCACACCTGAAAGAAATGCTTGCCTTGTTCATGCCTCAAGCTGCGGACCCCACAGCCAGCTTTCTGAGGAAGCCATTACCAGACCTACTGGAGGCGGGGGGGGGGGGTCCTTAAAGAGACCGCCTTCAAACATATACAATTATAACAACCACTTATATAGCACCTTGAACATAATGAAAGGTCCCCAAAGTGCTTCACAGGAACATTATAAAACCAAGTGTGACAACAAGCCACATGAGGAGATATTGGGTCAGGTCATAGAGTCAGAGGTTTACAGCATGGAAACAGGCCCTTCGGCCCAACTTGTCCATGTCGCCTTTTTTTTTTAAACCCCTAAGCTAATCCCAATTGCTCGCATTTGGCCCATATCCCTCTATACCCATCTTACTCATGGAACTATCTAAATGCTTTTTAAAAGATAAAATTGGACCCGCCTCTACTACTACCCCTGGCAGCTTCTTCCAGACACTCACCACCCTCTGTGTGAAATAATTGCCCCTCTGGGCCCTTTTGTATCTCTCCCCACTCACCTTAAACCTGTGCCCTCTAGTTTTAGACTCCCCTACCTTTGGGAAAAGATATTGACTGTCTAGCTGATCTGTGCCCCTCATTATGTTATAGACCTCTGTAAGATCAAAAGCTTGGTCAAAGAGGTCGGTTTTAACGAGTATCTTAAAGAGGAAAGGTGAGGTAGTGAGGCGGACATGTCTAGGGAAGGAATTCCAGAGCTTGGGAACTTCCCAATGGAAGGCAAGGCGACCAATGGTGGAACCATTATAATTGGGAATGTAAAATAAGGGGAGGGGATGGCCCAGTGGTATTATCGCTAGACTATTAATCCAGAAACTCAGCTAATGTTCTCGGGACCCGGGTTCGAATCCCGCCACGGCAGATGGTGGAATTTGAATTCAATAAAAAGTATCTGGAATTAAGAATCTACTGATGACCATGAAACCATTGTCGATTGTCGGAAAAACCCCATCTGGTTCACTAATGTCCCTTTAAGGTAGGAAATCTGCCGTCCTTACCCGATCTGGCCTACATGTGACCCCTGACCCACAGCAATGTGGTTGACTCTCAACTGCCCTCTGAAATGGACGAGCGAGACACTCAGTTCAAGGGTAACTAGGGATGGGAAATAAATGCTGGTCCAGCCAGCGACTCCCATGTCCCATGAATGAATAAGAAACAAGAGGCCAGAGTTAGAGGAGTTCAGGTTTCTCCGAGGGGTGTGTGACTGGAGGAGGTTACAGGAATAGGGAAGTGGGGAGTGCTCATGGAGGCATCAGAATGTGAATTTTAAAATCAAGTTGTCATTTATCTGGAACTGAATGTGGGTGAGTGAGCTCAGGGATGAAGCCATGGTGGCATTTGAAAACACGATTGTGTGAGAAAAATATTTCCCTCAGTCTGGAGCCTGAAGGGACGAGCAATTTTCCTGGCTCTACAATACCGTCTTTGCTCCCAATATCCCCCCCGAATTTCTTTCCCCCTCCATCGCTGCTATTTTTAACCTTCCAATGGCCCCTTACACAGCACAAGAACACAAGAAATAGATACAGGAGTGGCCAACAGGCCCTTCAAACCTGCCCCGCCATTCATGGCTAATCTATGTCGGCCTCAGCTCCTTTCCTGTGCCATTTCCCATTGCCCTCAATTCCTCGATCTATCAAATAATTATCCACCCTCCACTTTAAATACTTCTAATGATCCAGCCTCCACCACCCATTGGGGCAGAGAATTCCAGACATTCACCACCTTCTGCGAGTAGAAATTTCTCCACACCTCAGTTTTAAATGATCAGCCCTTTATCTTGTAGCTCTATCCCCTTGTTCCAGACTCTCCCACTAATGAAAACATCTCCCCATCTACCTGTCAAGCCCCCTCGGGATTATATATGTTTGAATAATCACCCCTCACTCTTCTAAACCTCAAGGAATACAGAGCCAGACTATTTAGTCTCTCTTGATAGGACAACCCTCTTCCCAGGAATTTGTCTGGTGAATCTCCTCTGGACTGCCTCCAATCTTACTATCTCCTTTTTAAGGTAAGGCGAACAAAACTGTACGCAGTATTCCAGGTGAGGCCTCACCAACACCCTGTACAACTGCAACAAAACTTCCCTGTTTTTAAACTCCAACCCCTCTGCAATAAAGACTAAAATAAGGATATGAGGAGAAGCGGGGGGTGGGCGGAATCAGAATATTGAATTTGATAATCAGCTATGATCATAATAAAGGGCGGACAAGGCTCGAAGGGCTGAATGGCCTACTCCTGCTTCTAGTTTCTATGTTTCTATTTTTAACTTGTAACTACTTAATCTCCCTCTCCACCCCATTCCAAAAGATAACACCCCACCCCACCCACAACAAAAGCCCATCCCTTATGATCCCCCCCAACCCCTTCCACCGAGCAGTCGTTTGTAGTCACCAGCCTTATGTAACTAAGGTTGAAGTCTTAGGTTGGGTGAGCCTGAGGCCTACTCTTTCCGATCCCTGAGCCCTGACGCTCAGATTGGACTGCAGTTTCCCCTCGGTACCTGGGTCAGTGATCTCCAGTCCATGTTGGCGCTTCCAATGTACACATGCTTCCTGTCCACAATCCAGAATTTGGTGTGCAGAACCCCATCAGTCAGCCTACGCATTTCCACAACCGCTGTCTTGGCTCCTGTCAACACATAAAACACATGACCCAATGACCCCATGTTCTTGTGTTGACTTGGGAGTCAGCACCAAGTGAAGGATTTGCATCTCTATAGCGCCTTCCAGGACCCTGGACGTCCCAAAGCACCTCACAGACAATGGATGGCCTCTGAGGTGCAGACATCATTGCAATAAGAACATCAGAAGTGGGAGTCGGAGTAGACCACTCAGCCCATTGAGCCTGTTCTATCTTTCATAGGATCCCGACTGTGCAGAAGGAGGCCATTCAGCCCATCAAGCCTGCAGTGACAACAATCCCACCAGGTCCTATCCCCGTAACCTCCCCGTGCCAGTCCCCCTGACACTAAGTGGCAATTTAGCATGGCCAATCTACCTAACCCGCATTGGATTGTGGGAGGAAACTGGAGCACCCGGAGGAAACCCATGGACACACGGGGAGAATGTGCAGACTCCGCACAGACAGTGACCCGAGGCCGGGATTGAACCCAGGTCCCTGGCGCTGTGAGGCAGCAGCGCTAACCACTGTGCCACCGTGTCGCCCCATTCCCCCCAGTGTTACTGAACCTTCCAGAAGACCGTCAGGGTCCGAAGCGTTGATAAACTTACCATTTTCTTCCAGAATGTGCAGGTCATTCAGGCTCTGCGACCTTGAGGGTTTACTGACAGCGATTCGCAAGTTCAGTGTTTTAGCAGCTTGCTTCAGTTCCTGAAAAACCTTCTCACCCTGAGGAAAGAAGTGACCCGTTAGAACTAAAAGGTGCAGCAAACGTGGAGGAAAATAGTGTAGATGAAGAAAGAATGACTACAACAGCCATTTAACAACAATAATAGCATTATTGGCTTTAAAATGGCTATTCTGGCTGAGAGTTAAGCATGCTGGGATTTTTGGTCAACTTGTAATTAAACCCAAATGCAGGTCATAAAGTTCAGGGTTCTGGTCTGGAAACTATGACCTGAAGCTTCTTGTGTTGACTAAAAAAGGGAAGTTATTTACTTTCCAATAAGTTTAAAGTTTATTTATTAGTATCACAAGTAGGCTTACATTAACACTGCAATGAAGTTACTGTGAAAATCCCCTAGTCGCCACACTCCAGCACCTGTTTGGGTACACTGAGGGAGATTTTAACATGGCTAATGTACCTAATCAGCACATCTTTCAGACTGTGGGAGGAAACCGGAGCACCCGGAGGAAACCCACGCAGACACGGGGAGAACGTGCAGACTCCGCACAGACAGTGACCCAAGCTGGGAATCGAGACATAGCGGCATCAAATTTTATTGCTGTTATGTGAGGGACATGTCATCCGAATTAAGCATAATGGCATTGTTCACAAGTAATTTCATTGGATGTTCGAGCCGTGTGATCAGTTTTTTTTTGGTGACACAGTTGGCTGGATGACTGAGAATTCTCTGGTAGCAAATGAAGGAATTGTCGATAAAAGGCACATGCAGTTCTTTGTTCGCCAACAACAACTCTATAGAGGTTAACCATTGTAAGAAGCGTGCCCTGAAGGAATCTTCAGAGAGAAGATAGATTCTACATAGGGAATACTTCTTGGCCAAGGTTTTCCTAAACCCGGTAGTGTCTATTCTCAGTTAAAGTTGATGTTCAGTTCAGAGTTAAAGTTCAGTAAAGGAGTTAGAGAATTGCAACTGTTTAAGTCTGAGTTGGTACCTGGAATGTTAAATAAAGAGAGATTGTTGGATTAATTAAAGAGTCGACTCCTGTCCTTGTTTGTCTCATTAAACGGGAATGCTTGGCAGGTGTTCAGATTAAAAGGTGAATAATAACAGTGACAAAAGCTTCGAGAGGAGAAGGGCAAGGGTGGTCAGGACAGGGTGGGCAGGTAACAGACACAATCCAATGTGGAAAAGGGGTGAGGTGATTCACTCCGGCTGGAGGAATGAAGAGAGACAACAGAGATCGACCCTTTTTTTGGAAAAAAAGATGACCTTTGGGATGTGGGCGTCGAAGGCTGGGCCCCTGCTTACCTTGGGGAACATGAGATGGAGATGCTGGCGTTGAACTGACGTAAACACAATAAGAAGTCTCACAACACCAGGTTAAAGTCCAACAGGTCTATTCGGTAGCACGAGCTTTCGGAGTGCTGCTCCTTCATCAGGTGATTCACCAGCGCTCCAAAAGCTTGTGATTCCAAATAAACCTGCTGGGCTTTAACCTGGTGTTGTGAGACTTCTTACTGTATCTTGGGGAAGCTGGTGGTGTGCCCCCTCTCTACAACAGAGCTATTCAATAGACGGGAGGTGGAGAGAGGGGAGGTTTCTGTGGAGAAGAAACACCCCCCCCCCCCAATTCCCACACCGGCTGAGGCATTTCAAACGGCCCCACCTTCTCAACTCTGCCCCTCATCTAAGGCGTGGTGATCCTCAGGTTAAATGGCCACCAGTCAGCTCTCCTCCTCAAAGGGGCAAGCAGCCTCTGGTCACCTTGGACTGTGGCGACTTTTCCTGTATGATGTTTAAAGTTTATTTATTAGTGTCACAAGTAGGCTTACATTAACACTGCAATGAAGTTACTGTGAAAATCCCCTAGTCGCCACACTCCGGCGCCTGTTCAGGTACACTGAGGGAGAATTTAGCACGGCCAGTGCACCTAACCAGTATGTCTTTCAGACTGTGGGAGGAAACTGGAGCACCCGGAGGAACCCCACGCAGACACGGGGAGAACGTGCAGACTCTGCACAGATAGTCACCCAATCCGGGAATCGAACCCGGGTCCCTGGTGCTGTGAGGCAGCAGTGCTAACCACTGTGCCATGTGCAGGTTATGTTGATCGGCCATGCTAAATTGCCGCTTAGTGCCTCGAGATGTGTAGGTTAGGGGGATTAGCTGGGTAAATACATAAAGTTCTGGGGCTAGGGCCTGGGTGGGATGTTCTGTCGGAGAGTTGGTGCTGACTCGATGGGCCGAATGGCCTCCTTCTGCACTGCAAGGGTTCTACGCAGCCCACATACTTTAGCATAACACTTTTTAGTCTTTTATTCATTCATGGGACTTGGACGTCGCTGGCAAGGCCAGCATTAACCGAGTCTCTTGCTCGGCCGTTTCAGAGGGTAGTTTACAGTCAACCACATTGCTGTGGCTCTGGAGTCACATGTAGGCCAGACCGGGTAAGGACGGCAGATTTCCTTCGCTAAAGGACATTAGTGAATCAGATGGGTTTTTTTTTTACAACAACTGCTTATGGACACCATTACTGTGGTCGAGTATTCAATTCCAGATTTATTAATAAATTGAATTTAATCCCTGCCAGCTGCTATTGGCCTAGTGATATCACTAGATCATTCATACTGGGAGACAGTGGTGTAGTGGTCTTGTCACTGGACTAGTAACCCAGGGTAATGTTCTGGGGACCCGGGTTCGAATCCCGCCACGGCAGATGATGAAATCTGAATTCAATAAAAATCTGGAATTAAGAATCCACTGATAACCATTGTTGATTGTCGGAAAACCCCATCTGGTTCACTAATGTCCTTTAGGGCAGGAAATCTGCCGTCCTTACCCGGTCTGGCCTACATGTGACTCCAGAGCCACAACAATGTGGTTGACTCTCAACTGCCCTCCAAGGGCCACTAGGGATGGGAAATAAATGCTGGCCGAGCCAGTGACGCCCGTGTCCCATGAATGAATGAAAAAAAAAATTGCTGTCTGGTAACTAACCTGATATTTGATGTCATTTTCTGTAAGCTTTGTGGTACTCTAATGGTTTATCATTGCTCCTCATGTGTCTCAGGATAGGAGGGATGGTGGGGGGAGCTCCAGGCACAGACAGGTGGTGATCCCATTCCCAATGCCAGCATAGGGCGTTGGGGGTGGAGACTGGGGGGGTTGCGAGAAGAGAGGGGTGAGTAGGGGGGCAGGATTCCAAATTAGGAATGTCCGGCCAATTCTGAACCAAAAAGGATGGGAATTATTCCAGGTGAGGGGGGTTTTGGACAAGGTTCACTGCTGCCTGTCTCGTGAGTGAGGTATTCCTGGAATGACCTTGTAACCTCTAGCAGAGGTCAATCTGGAAGCGGGTACGGGGAGATTTACACGTTCGATTATTGAGTATAATTTGAATATTGAAGAGTGATCAAAAGACCATAAGAACTAGGAGCAGGAGTAGGCCATTCGGCCCCTCGAACCTGCTCCACCATTCAATAAGATCATGGCTGATCTGACTATGGCCTCAACTCCTTTCTCCTGCCTACCCCCTGACTCCCATGTCGATCAAATAGCTATTTAATTCAAACTTGAATGTATTCAATAACCAATCATGACCGTATCTAAGGATGGAAGGATGTGCTGACCCTGGATAGGGTCCACAGGAGGTTCACGAGAATGATCCCAGGAATGAAAAGCTTGACGACTGAGGAGTGTTTGAGGACTCTGGGTCTGTACTCGATGGAGTTTAGAAGGATGAGGGGGGGGGATCTCATTGAAACTTAGAAAAGCGTGAAAGGCCTGGATTGAGTGGACGTGGGGGGAGATGTTTCCATTAGTTGGAGAGACCCGAATCAGAGGGCACAGCCTCAGATTGAAGGGACGACCCTTTAGAACCGAGATGAGGAGGAATTTCTTCATCCAGAGAGTGGTGAATCTGGGGATTAATTGCCACAGAGGGCTGTGGAGGCCAGGTCATTGAGTGTATTTAAGACAGAGATAGATAGGTCCTTGATTGGTAAGGCGATCAAAGGTTACGGGGAAAAGGTGGGAGAATGGGGTTGAGAAACATATCAGCCATGATCGAATGGCGGAGCAAACCTGATGGGCCGAATGGCCTAATTTCACTCTTATATCTTATGGTCTAATGGTCATTGCTCCCTGGAGGAGAAGATTGCAAAGACTAATGAACGTCTGAATGAACAAATTTCTCCTCATTCCTACCTTCAATGAGAGAACCCCTTATTTTGAAACTGTGTCCCCTGGTTCTGGATTGCCCCCTGAGAAGACACATTATTTCAGCATCTACCCTATCAAACACCCTCAGAATCTGAAATATTCCAATAAGATCACCCCTGAATCTTCTAAACTCCATTAGGAATAGGTCCATCTTGCTCAGTCTATCCTCATGGGGCAACCTCTTCATCCCAGGAATCAGCCCAGTTAACCCTTCCTGAACTGCCTCCAACGCGAGGGTGAGCGACACTGAACTGGGCCGTACCTGATTGGCTGTAGGTTCTGAGGTGTGTGTGTCATTGTTCTGCATTGTCCAATAGAAGGAGGCAATGTCGATGCTTTGCTCCGCCTCGCCCAGCAACTTCATCCAGCCCTCAAAAATGGATGGATTCCTGGTGGAGTTAGGCCCAAAGTGCAGCCCTTCCGGAATACTCTCGACGAGGACGAGACTGGGAATGGAACAGGGAGTATAGGAGTGAGTTAGCTCACAACGGGGCCTCACAACTCAGACATTAGACAAACAACTGCTGATCTTCATCACTCCCGCGTACCTGCAGCCAATCCCACAAGTTCCTTCAGGGTCTGTTGCAACCACCTCTTTGACCGCAAATACCTACAGGAGGCATTACAATCCTTTGACTTCCCCTGCCAGCTGGCACTGCAGAGCCAGCTATCCCCCCAGCTTCCTATAGGGGCACTGCAAACTCTGCTATTCAACCAGGTACCTCCAGGGGGCGCTGTGGACCCTACTGTTCATTCAGATACCTCCAGGGGGCGCTGTAGAGCCTGCTGTTCACCCAGGTTACTACAGGCGGTGCTGCGGACCCTACTGTTCATCCAGGTATCTTCAGGGGGTGCTGTGGACCCTGCTATTCCCCCAGGTATCTACAGGGGGAGTTGCAGAGTCTGCTATTCCTGCAGGTACCTACAGGGGGCGCTGCAAAGCCTGCTATTCCCCCAGCTACCTACAGGGGGCGCTGCAGAGCCTTCTATTCTCCCAGGTACCGACAGGGGGAGCTGCAGAGCCTGCTATTCTGCAAGCTACCTACAGGTGGCGCTGCAAAGCCTGCAATTCCCCCAGCTACCTACAGAAGGTGCTGAAGAGCCTGTTATTCCCCTAGGTACCTACAGGGGGTGTTGCAGAGCCTGCTATTCTCCCAGGTATCTACAGGGGGAGCGGAATAGCCTACTATTCCCCCAGGTACCTACAGGGGGAGCTGAAGAGCCTGCTATGTCCCCAGCTACCTACAGGGGGTGCTGCAGTGCCTGCTATTCCCCCAGCTACCTACAGGAGGAGCTGGTGTCCCTGTCGCTTCGCCCGGCTACCTGCATGAGTCGACCCAGCCCGCCTCCGGGTTGTTAGCGGCTCCGACTGCCCCAGTGGAGATCCGGACCTTCCTGTTCATTTGGTGGGTGTATGGGGAGAGCAGTAACTGCACCATCATCAGGACGATGAGAATGATGATCACCATCAGTACCACAGCCGCATCTCGATAGATCTGAAGGAGGAGATAGAGAAGGTATAGATGTCTAATCTGCTCCCTTAGTGCTGCCCCACTCAATGCCCCAGCACAGTGGGAGATCTGATGAGACTCATTGGCCAGAGTAAAGAATCACCGAGCCACCCAAACCATTGATTAAGACGTTGAGTAACAATTGCAAGATGCAGTCATCATGAAAGGTGAGGAACTTAGCAATGTAACAATGTGAGGAGGCCTTTCAGCCCCTCGAATCTGCTCCACCATTCAGTTGCTCATGGGTTGATCTGTAACTTAACGCCATCTACCCGCCTTGGTTCTATAAATGTTAATAGCCAATAAAAATCTGTCTTTCCAAGACAATCTCAACGGCCTTTTGGGAAGGAGAGTTCAGGTTTCTGCACA
Source organism: Mustelus asterias (assembly GCF_964213995.1). Lineage (NCBI taxonomy): Eukaryota > Metazoa > Chordata > Chondrichthyes > Carcharhiniformes > Triakidae > Mustelus > Mustelus asterias. Next base: position 46,052,851 of record NC_135824.1, on the reverse strand, counting down.
AAGTACGTGATGGTGCAAATGCAATCAATATGAATATATATCTTTTTGTCCTCTTGTTTAAGGGGAATGTTTAAAATTTCAGATTTATTCTGCCCGCAGTTGGTGTGTTTGGATAACATTTAGCTCCAGGCTAGAAAAGCAAGTTAGTTACTCATTTCAGCGAGGAATTTGTTACTTATGTAGAGCTAATGGACTTTTATTTATCTCAAAAGATCCTTTGGAAGGTTGATTGACAGGGTCATGTGACTGGGTCTGCAGCAGAGAGAAAGGAGTTTTTACAGCTCTGCTGAAGTCAGAGACATGCGCAGGTGGTTCCTGAGAATTCTCTCTCTCTCTTTCTCCACAAAATCTCTCCGAAAGCTCAAGACTGTTGACATACTTTATAGCAAGTGTATTTATGGTTGCTAACTATATTTAAAGTAGCATTTACGTCAGTGAGATGAATGTTGCTTATTTGGAACTGAAACAGTGATAAGCTGAAAAGTAAAGTTGTTTCCTTTCATTTGTTCAATGAGTTATAGTTAAGCTGCTTCATTTGTTAGAGTTATAGTTAAGCTGTGTTATTAAATAAAATTTGTTTTGCTATAAAACATCTCTAATTTGTCAGCAGATTTACTCCTGGAGTGAGGCATCCTATCCTCACGCTGATGCAAAAATAGAATCATTGTTATGGTCTAGTCTGGCTTCAAAATGTACCTTGGGGCCCTGGTCTGGGACTCTAACAAAGAATGCTTCTGAATGGCCTACCTCTCATTCTAAAGTTATCATAGAATCCTTACTGTGCAGGAGGCCATTCGGCCCATCATGTGTGCACTGACTCTCTGACAGTGATATCTTACCCAGGTCCTATCCCTGTAACCGCTTGTATTTACCTGCCAGTCCCCCTAAACTACACATCTTGGGACACCAAGGGCCCTATTTTACCATTTTGATTCTAAGTGCTGGGCAGACTTGAAACTGGGAGTGTTTCAGATCCGACTTTTAGGCCCGTTCTGAGGCGTCCCCCATACTCTGTGAGAAAAAATATCAGCGAATCCGAATCATGCTGCAGAAGCCTGTGGGCGGGGCTTAATGCGCCCAAAACCCCGCAGCTCCGATCGGAGCCTCCAACTGCGCACGCGTAGAAAACAAAATTATAGAATGTTGCTCCCCTGCCACATCCCTCCCGGGCCGGATATTGCCTCCCCCTGCCCCCCACAAACAATGCCCCACCCCTACAACATTACCCCACCCCCCCACAACATTACTGACCCCCTTATTCCCCCATCACCCCCCCCCCCCCCCCCCCCGCTACCCAGACTGATCACGGGCCCCTCCCCCCTATCGATCACAGTCAGAGTGGCAGCGGACCTCCCCTTTCCTCTCCCACAATCTCAAGCAGAGAGCCGTCGGACACTCGGCACTTACCTCCTCACTAAGCGGAGCGCCTGAATCGGACTTATATGGAGCATGTCTGTTTTGCGCTGATTCTGGATGGGCAAACATGGTGGTAAAGGGGGAAGTGCCGATAAAGTTGGGTGTGCAGCTCATTAATTCAATTTAAATGCATGCAAATACATTTAAATGGCCGTCGTGCCCATTTTGGGTATGGTCCCGATCATGGCCATTTTTGGGCCTTGGTAAAGCGGGAACCGGCGGGGAAGTGGGCGCGGATTGCGCTACCAAGTCTTTACCAAGTTTCCACGCCTGCAACCTGATGGTAAAATTGGGCCCCAAGGGTGGGATTAGCCGGCCGCGCTCTCTCCAAAACCGGAAAATCCCGCCCAAGGTCAATGGATCTTTGCATAGCCCGTCTCCCGCCTGCTACAATTCCCGTGACGGGTGGGACGGGAAGATTCCACACCAAGGATCAATTTAGCATGACCAATCCATCTAACCTACACCTTGGAGTGTGGGAGGAAAGCGGAGCACCCGGAGGAAACCCACGCAGACACAGGGAGAATGTGCAAACTCCACACAGACAGTGACCCAAGCCGGGAATCGAACCCGGGTCCCTGGCGCTGTAAGGTAGCAGTGCTAACCACTGTGCCACCGTACCGCCTACGTTCCCTTTAATTACATTAAACACTTTAATTGAATGATCCTTTAGTCTGCCCTGCTTGACAGAAACTAAGTCTAGTCTGTGCAATCTGTCCTTACAATTTAACCCCTTTAGGCCGCAGGATTGTTTGTTGGCATGGAGATAAACAGCATTCTGAGACAGAAACATAGAAAATAGGAGCAGGATTGGCCATTCAGCCCATCAAGCCTGCACGGCCCTTCAACGTGATCATGGCTGATCCCCTATCTCAATGCCACACTCCTGCACTCTTCCCATACCCCTTGACCCTTCTGGAATCTAGAAATCTATTTCCTTCTTAAATATATTCAGCGACTTGGCCTCCACTGCTTCCTCGAGAATTCTGGATGAACGCAAACTACTGCGGGTGCTGGAATCTGAAACCAAAAGAGAAAAAAACGCTGGAAAATCTCAGCAGGTCTGGCAGCATCTGTAAGGAGAGAAAAGAGCTGACGTTTCGAGTCCAGATGACCCTTTGTCAAAGCTAAAAGGCATAGAAAGTGGGAGATATTTATACCGCAGGGTGAGGGAATGAGAGATGAGTCATAGCTACAGAAACCAGGGAAAAGACTGCAAATAGCTGTCCCCAGAGAGAATAAAGGGTGTGAACGGACAAACGGCAGAGAAGCTGTAAGCTGTGACAGATGGAGATGTTGGGAAGTGGGGGAGGGATGGATGGGACAGGGGTAAAATTTAGAAAAGGGGAAGCAAAGGGGTGAAAAGGTAAGGCAAGGGGGAAGGGAAAGAGTGGGAAGGGGAATGAAAAAAGACAATAAAGAAATAAAAGGTCGAGAACAGTAAAAAATAAAATAAAATAAAATGAAAACAGAGGGGCCGAGGTGGGGTAGAGCGAATCATCTGAAGTTGTTGAATTCGATGTTGAGACCGGAAGGCTGTAATGTGTCTAGCCGGAAGATGAGATGCTGTTCCTCCAGTTTGCGTTGAGCTTCACTGGAACGTTGCAGCAAGCCAAGGACAGACATGTGGGCATGGGAGCAGGAACGTGTGTTAAAATGGCAAGCAACCGGAAGGTCAGAGTCCTGATTGTGCACAGACCGAAGGTGCTCAGCAAAGCGATCACCCAGTCTACGCTTGGTCTCTCCGATATAGAGGAGACCACATTGGGAGCAGCGAATGCAATAGACCAAATTGAAAGGTGCCAGTGAAACACTGCTTAACCTGGAATGGGTGTTTTGGGCCTTGGATGGTGAGCATGGAAGAGGTAAAGGGACAGGTGTTACACCTTCTGCGATTGCCTGGGAAGGTGCCATGGGTGATAGGAGAGGTGTTGGGTATAGTGGAGGAGTGGACTAGGTTATCCCGGAGGGAACGGTCTCTGCGGAATGCTGATGGAGGGAGTGAAGGGAAGATGTGTTTGGTGGTGGCGTCACGCTGGAGTTGGTGAAAATGGCGGAGGATTATGCTTTGCATGCGGAGGCTGGAGGGGTGAAATGTGAGAACAAGGGGTTCTTGCTCTGGGAGGGAGGGGAGGGGGTGAGGGTCGTGGCGCGGGAGATGGACCGCTCGCTGTTGAGGGCCCTGTCGACATCTGTAGGTGGGAAACCATGATTGAGGGAAAAGGAGCACATATTAGAAGCACCACTTTGGAAAGTAGCATCATTGGAACAAATGTGACGGAGGCGAAGGAGCTGAGAGAAAGGGATGGAGTCCTTACAGGATGTGGGGTGTGAAGATCTGTAGTCCAGATAGCTGTGGGAGTCAGTGGGCTTGTAATGGATATTGGTAGATAGTCTATTGCCGGAAATGGAGACAGAAATGTCAAGGAAGGGAAGTGTCTGAGATGGTCCAGGTGAAGGTGATGGAGGGGTGGAAACTGGAAGCAAAGTTGATGAATTTTTCGAGGTCTGGATGAGGGCATGAAGCGGCACCAAAATAGTCATCGATGTACCGGGAAAGGAGTTGTGGGAGGGACCTGGGTAGGCCTGGAACAAGGAATGTTCCACATACCCCATAAAAAGACAAGCGTAGCTAGGACCCATGTGGGTACCCATTGTTACTCGTTTGATTTGCAGAAAGTGGGATGTGTTAAAGGAGAAGTTGTTGAGAGATAGAACGAGTTCAGCCAGGCGGAGGAGAGTGATGGTGGATGGGAATTGTTCAGGCCTCTTTTCAAGAAAGAAGCGAAGATCTCTCAGGTCGTCCTGGTGTGGGACGGAGGTGTAGAGAGATTGGAAATCCATGGTGAATAGGAGGCGGTTAGGGCCTGCAAACTGGATGCTCTCAATATGATGCAGGGCATCAGAGGAATCCCGGATATAGGTGGGGAGGGAATGGACCGGGGGAGTGAGGATGGAGTTAAGGTAGGAGGAAATAAGTTCACTGGGCAGGAACACGCTGACACAGTGGGCCTACCAGGACAGTCCTCTTTGTGGATTTTGGGAAGTAGGTAGAAGCGGGCTGTCCGGGATTGGGAGACTGAGGTTGGAAGCTGCGGGAGGGGGAGGCATCCAGAGGAAGTGAGGTCAGTGATGGTATTGGAGATAATGGCTTGAAGTTCAGTTGTGTGGTCATGGTCCAGGAGGAGGTAGGAGGAAGTATCTGAGAGTTGGCGCTCTGCCTCTGCGAGGTAGCGGTCAGCGGCCAGATGACACCAGCGCCCCCTTTGTCTTTCCTCATTCCCCCCTCCCCACTCTTTTCCTTCCCCCTTCCCTTCCCTCTTCTCCCCCTTGTTCCCCCTTTTCTAAATTATACCTCGGTCCCATCCATCCCCCCCCCCTCCCCCCATCTCCATCTGTCACAGCTAACAGCTTCTCTGCCGTTTGGCCATTCACACCCTTTATTCTCTCTGTGGACAGCCGTTATGTGGAGATGCCGGCGTTGGACTGGGGAAGGCACAGTAAGAAGTCTCACAACACCAGGTTAAAGTCCAACAGGGGTTTATTTGGTAGCACAGGCCAATGTGCCCTGTTATATGCCCTATTTGTGAACAGAACTCCCACTCACCTGACGAAGGGGCAGCACTCCGAAAGCTAGTGGCTTTTGCTACCAAATAAACCTGTTGGACTTTAACCTGGTGTTGTGAGACTTCTTACTGTGACAACCATTGGCAGCCTTTTCCCCTGGTTTCCGTGGCTATGACTCATCTTTCATTCCCTCCCCCCTGCCTTATAAATATCTCCCACTTTCTGTGCCTTTTAGCTTTGACAAAGGGTCATCTGGACTCGAAACGTCAGCTCTTTTCTCTCCTTATAGATGCTCCCAGACCTGCTGAGATTTTCCAGCATTTTATAGACATAGAACAGTACAGCACAGCACAGGCCCTTCGGCCCTCGATGTTGTGCCGAGCTTTGTCCGAAAATCTCCCACCATGAACCTTATAGTTATGCCCCCTAGCAACAGCTATATCCAACCGAGGAAATAGTCTCTGAACGTCCACTCTATCTATCCCACCCATCATCTTATAAACCTCCATTAAGTCGCCTCTCATCCTCCTCCGCTCTAAAGAGAAAAGCCCTAGCTCCCTCAACCTTTCCTCATAAGACCTACCCTCCAAACCATCTCTCTATTGTTTTTCTCTTTTGGTTTCTAGAGAATTCCACAGGTTCACCACCCTCTGAGTGAAGAAATTTCTCCTCATCTCAGTCCTAAATGGCCTACCCCATGTCCTGAGACTGACCTCTTGTTCTAGAACCCCCCTCCCCTCCCAGCAAGAGGAAACAACATCCCTGCATCCAGTGTGTCCAGCTCTGTCAGAATTTTATACACTTTAATTTGGTCCAGAACTCCAGTGAACACTGGCCCATTTGACCCAATCTCTCCTCACATGACAACCTTGTCATCCCAGGGATCAGTCTGGTGAACCTTCGCTGCGCTCCCTCCATGGTAAGTATGTCCTTTCTTAGATAATGAGACCAAAACTGTACACAATACTCCAGGTGTGGTCTCGCCAAGGCCCTGTGCAGCTGCAGTAGGACATCCTTGCTGCTGTACGCAAGTCTTCTTGCAAAGAAGGCCAAAAAGATGGCAGCTCCTGTGAGGGGAGGCGATGGCCTAGTGATATTATCGCTCGACTATTAATCTAGAAACTCAGCTAATGTTCTGGGGACACAGGTTCGAATCCCGCCACAGCAGCGGCAGAAGGTCCGTACCTTCTGCAATCCCGAGCCCCACGAACTACGACCCCCCTTCCCGTCCGGAAAGGGATGTGGCGCCTTCACCTAGAGCGAAAAAGAAGACACATTTGTTAAAGGTCAGAGTGGGAGGGTGTTGATCTTCAATATTCCCCAGGGTCCCGGCCTAGGTGACCATCCAGATACTGGGCATCAGCATGAGTTTGGAGTGAGCCACACACACTGACACACGCAGGAACGCACACACACACATACTTTCACTGTCACACACACACAGACATACAAATGCTCATACAGACGCACGCATGCACACACACTCACTCACTTTTACTGTCACACTCGCACACCCTTACACAAGCACCCTATACTCTGAATACACACCCCTAAACTTGCCCAAAGTCGCTGTCTGAGCCATCACCGCCGGACCTGCTTGTGCCGTTCCCTAATGGTCACTCCGCACCCACTCACATTCACTCACACTCTCACAGGAAATATCAGCTGGGGAAGGTAATTCTGTTCCTTGAGCCTGCTCCGCCATTCAGTATGACCATGGCTAATCCACCAACAGACGCGCAGAGATAAGGTCGCGCCCCCACCTGCGCTACAAGACCACCACAACCTGAGGTTTACAGGGAGTAGGGGAGTGAGGGCAGCCAGGGGGATGACTGGAACAGTCGGGTCTACAGGTAACAAAGGCTGGGCTTGGTGTTGGAGGTGGAGAATCACAGAGTGGGTACGTGGACAGAAGCTGATCTCGATATGAGCCGAGGCTGCCAATGATGTGGGTCAGTGACTCAGGAGTGGAGTTTGTGTCGGTGCTGAAGATGCTGCATTCAGTTTGCTTCAGACTCACACACACTCCCACACACACACATCCTCCCCTCCCCACCTCACCCTAACCCCGTCTCTCCCAAATGCATCAGGCTGGGGCAAGGAAGCAGGGACAGGTAGAACCATCAGAGTCCGTTTAAATACTCCGTATTGAAGGGATCAGCATGAGACGGTCACGAGAGAGCTGGGAATTAACAGGAGAATTCAATCAAGCTTCTAGAAAGAGGAAATGAGCTTGACCTTTACCCTGTGCTGCTGGAGCATCTGAGTGACCCCTGGACCAGAGCCACAGGACAGCAGCTCACATTTTCACTCCAAACTCATACCCAGGGGTCAAAGCAATCGACCGGTTGGGAGGAAGTTACAGTGACCCTCAGTGCCACCGGGGTATGGGGTGGTGGGGGAAGTGTCATAAGCAAGGCAAGATGAACTCCTTTGCACCTTGATCCAGGATCAAACTGCACTGTGATGCCCACCTAGGTCGAATGTCCTAGTGATTCTCTCCTGATGCAGAGGTGAGCTGGAACTGTGAAACTCACTCACACAGACATTCACACACACACCCTCTCACACACACACACCCTCTCACACACACACACCCTCTCACACACACACACCCTCTCACACACACACACCCTCTCACACACACACACCCTCTCACACACACACACCCTCTCACACACACACACCCTCTCACACACACACACCCTCACACACACACACACCCTCACACACACACACACCCTCACACACACACACACCCTCACACACACACACACCCTCACACACACACACCCTCACACACACACACCCTCACACACACACACCCTCACACACACACACCCTCACACACACCCTCACACACACACACCCTCACACACACACACCCTCACACACACACACCCTCACACACACACACCCTCACACACACACACCCTCACACACACACACCCTCACACACACACACCCTCACACACACACACTCTCACACACACACACTCACACACTCACACACACACACTCTTTCACTGACACACACACACAGACACACAAATGCTCACACTGACACACGCAGGCACGCACACACACACATACTTTCACTGTCACACACACACAGACACACACAGACATACAAATGCTCATACAGACGCACGCATGCACACACACTCACTCACTTTCACTGTCACACTCGCACACCCTTACACAGGCACCCTATACTCTGAATACACACCCCTAAACCTGCCCAAAGTCGCTGCCCTATCTGGTCATGCAGTCTCTCTCTCTCTCTCTGTGTCTCTGTCTCATTACCTTCTGATGTATCAGCTGGAGTTTCATCCTCCCCCCCACCTGGAGCTTGGCTGGGAACTCAGACCTGCAGAGAGGAACATGGTGAAAATTAGCACAGCGATTAATCTCTCATTGCCTCAGCGAGGGGACCACTGCTCCGATTCGCTTGCGTAGGAGTGAAAGCCTGATCCCACTGCACCTTGTAAATCTCCCTGTGTCCCCCCCCCGCCCCCACCCCATCCCAGACCCCGTCCCCCAGACTGCCTTCCGAGGGCTGTGGCTGCCAGACTACACGCAATTGACCAATCCCCCCGCGTCAGCCAAGACAACGGGCACAACTTTCCAGCCGCCCGCGCGCCCACCCCGAAAACCGGATAATCCCGCCCGAGGTTAACGGGCCTTTCCATGGTCCGCCCCTTGCCCGCTCCGATTCCCGTGGCGGGCGGTACAGGAAAATTCGCCCCCACAAGCTTGATGCCCTCGAACGGCCACCCAACTCCTACTTTCAGATCAGCTGGGCTTCTACATCTTCGGAGGAGGTTTAGGGGAGATCTGATCGAGGTGTACGAGACAATGACAGGTTCAGACAAAGCAAACGTGTTTCCACTGGCTGATGGTACAATGGTTAAGGGACACAGATTTAAGGGTTTGGGTAAGAGATACGGGGGAAGAATATTCCTACACAGCGAGCGGTAATGGCCTGGAGCTCACTGCCCACGAGGGGGCTGGAAGCAAAAGCGATGAATGGTTTCAAAAGGAAATTTGGGTGAGAGAGAATCCCACTAATCAACACTAATTCTTACTGGCTTTGACTGATAGAAGCAAAGCGTTTCTACTCTGAGAGGGGGGGGGAGGCTCACAGGAGAGTTTGTTTATTCATTCGTGTCACAAGTAGGCTTACATGAACACTGCAATGGAGTTACTGTGAAAATCTGTGATCAAGCCTTGGCTATAACCTGATAAAGGAGTGACCAGACTAGATTGGAGGAATGACCAGAACGAGGAAAATGCATTTAGCATTGAATAAACCCAATAAACTTTAGAGCTCGGTCCCGTTTGCAAGTCCAACTAGTGTGAGCGGGAGCAGTGGCACGGTGGCACAGTGGTTAGCACTGCTGCCTCACAGCGCCAGGGACCCGGGTTTGATTCCAGCCTCGGGTCACTGTCTTTGTGGAGTTTGCACATTCTTCCTGTATCTGCGTGGGTTTCCTCCGGGTGCTCCGGTTTCCTCCCACACTCCAAGGATGTGCGGGCTAGGTGAATTGGCTATGCTAAATTGCTCCTTAATGTCAGGGGGACTAGTTTGGGTAAATGAATGGGGTTATAGAGCTCGGTCTATGTAGGGGCGGCATAGTGGCACAGTGGTTAGCACTGCTGCCTCACAGCGCCGGAGACCCGGGTTCGATTCCCAGCCTCGGGTCACTGTCTGTGCGGAGTCTGCACGTTCTCCCCGTGTCTGCGTGGGTTTCCTCTGGGGGTGCTTTGGTTTCCTCCCACAGTCCGAAAAACATGCTGGTTAGGTGCAGTGGCCGTGTTAAATTCTTCCTCAGTGTACCCAAAAAGGTGCTGGAGTGTGGTGACTGAGGGATTTTCACAGTAACTTCATTGTGGTGTGAATGTAAACTGACTTGTGACGGTAATAAAAAATAAATAAATAATATAGGGTTAGGACCTGGGTGGGTTTGTGGTCGGTGCAGACTTGATGGGCCAAATGGCCTCCTTCCGCACTTTCGGATTCTATGATTCCTGTCAGAGAAGCAGTAGTGTAGAGTCATACAGTGCAGAAAAGGCCCTTCGGCCCATCAAGTCTGCACCGATAATATCTACCACTAAAGGTGCGCTAATCCCATTTTCCAGCACTTGTCCCATTTCCTGGAATGTTAGATGTTTCACGTGCTCATCCAAATATTTTTTAAAGGTTGTAAGGTTTCCGGCCTCCACTACCTTCCCAGGCAGCGCATTCCAGATTCCCACCACCCTCTGAGTGAAAATAAATTCTCAAATCCCCTCTGAATCTCCTTCACCTCACCCTAAAACTATTCCCCCTCGTGATTGACAAGGGGAACAGCTGCTACTTACTCACCCTGTCCATACCCCTCATAATCTTACACACCTCAACCATGTCCCCCCCTTCTCTGCTCCAAGGAAAACAACCCAAGCCTATCCAGTCTCTCCTTGTAGCTCAAATGCTCCAAACCAGGCGGCATCCGAGTGAACCTGCTCTGTACCCTCCCTAGTGCAATCACATGCTTCCGATAGTGAGGTAGCCAGAACTGTACACAGTGCTATTTGTCTTTGGACGAGTAATCCAGAGACCCAGGGTAATGCTCTGGGGACCCGGGTTCGAATCCCACCTCAGCAGATGGTGAAATTTGAATTCAATACAATGCTGGAACTGAAAGTCTACTGGTGATCATTGTCGATTGTCGGAAAAACCCATCTGGTTCACTAATGTTCTTTAGGAAAGTGAATCTGCTATCCTTACCCGGTCTGGCCTACATGTGACTCCAGAGCCAAAGCAATGGGGTTGACTTGCAGATAGTGAGGAGCATTGTCAGAAGCTACAGAAGGACATAGATAGGCTGGAAATTTGGGCAAAGAAATGGCAGATGGAGTTCAATCCTGATAAATGCCAAGTGATGCATTTTGGTAGAAATAATGTAGGGAGGAGCTATACGATAAATGGCAGAACCATAAAGGCTGTAGATACGCAGAGGGACCTGGGTGTGCAAGTCCACAGATCCTTGAAGGTGACGTCACAGGTGGAGAAGGTGGTGAAGAAGGCATATGGCATGCTTGCCTTTATAGGATGGGGCATAGAGTATAAAAGTTGGGGTCTGATGTTGCAGATGTATAGAACGTTGGTTCGGCCGCATTTGGAATACTGCATCCAGTTCTGGTCGCCACACTACCAGAAGGACGTGGAGGCTTTGGAGAGAGTACAGAGGAGGTTTACCAGGATGTTGCCTGGTATGGAGGGGCTTAGTTATGAGGAGAGATTGGGTAAACTGGGGTTGTTCTCCCTGGAAAGACGGAGGATGAGGGGAGACTTAATAGAGGTGTATAAAATTATGAAAGGCATAGATAGGGTGAACGGTGGGAAGCTTTTCCCCAGGTCGGTGGTGACGTTCACGAGGGGTCATAGGTTCAAGGTGAAGGGGGGGGGAGGTTTAACACAGATATCAGAAGGACATATTTTACACAGGTGGGGGCCTGGAATGCGCTGCCAGGCAAGGTGGTGGAGGCGGACACACTGGGAACGTTTAAGACTTATCTAGATAGCCATATGAACGGAGTGGGAATGGAGGGATACAAAAGAATGGTCTAGTTTGGACCAGGGAGTGGCACGGGCTTGGAGGGCCGAAGGGCCTGTTCCTGTGCTGTATTGTTCTTTGTTCTTTGTTTGTTCTTTGACTCTCAACTGCTCCTCTGAAATGGCCGAGCGAGACACTCAGTTCAAGGGGCAATTAGGGATGGGCAACAACTACTGGTCCAGCCAGAGACACCCACATACCTTGTAAGTATAATAGAAAAAACAGTATTCTCAGCTGAAGGATTTCCTCTCTCTCTCTCTCTCTGTGCTGTGGCACGCTTGCCCTTATCTTCTGTCTGGACACATGCCTTGGGTTATTCACAGGCCTCAATGAGACTCCTGTAACTGGGGGAGCATGCTGAGTGGGGAGTGTTGGTACAGAACAGCCTAATTTTTTCTATAGGGAGCTGCATGTAACCTTAGCAGCTTGACTGATTCTGCCTTCCCTGTGACCATCAGAGGCCATGACTCGATTACATGGGTGAGGAGGGGGGAGCTTTTCAGTTTCTGACTAATCTACTCAACATCAAAAATCAGGAAAAAAGTTCAAAGGAAGGAGAACTTAGGAGATGTTAATAATGAGGGTGTTAGGATTCAAAAAGAAGGTACAAAAACTAGCATAAGGGCACTTTATCTGAATTCTCATAGCATTCAAAACAAGATAAATGAGTTGACGGCACAAATCATTGCGAACGAGTCTGATTTGGTGGCCATTACAGAGTGTTCCTTTGCTCTGGAGTCACATGTAGGCCATTACGGTGGCACAGTGGTTAGCACTGCTGCCTCACAGCGCCAGGGATCCGGCCTCGATTCTGGCCTCGGGACACTGTCTGTGTGGAGTTTGCATGTTTTCCCCATGTCTGCGTGGGTTTCCTCCAGGTGCTCTGGTTTCCTCCCACAGTCCAAAGATGTGTGGGTTAGATGGATTAGCCATGCTAAATTAACCCTGGTGTCAGGGGGATCAGCAGGGTAAATATGAGGAGTACGGGGATAGGGCCTGGGTGGGATTGTGGTCGGTGCAGACCCGATGGGCTGAATGGCCTCCTTCTGCACTTTAGAAATTCTATGATTCTATATGCGGGTTAGGTTGATTGACCATGGTAAATTGCCCCTTAGTGTCAGGGGACTCGGAGAGTAAATATGTGGGGTTACAGGAATAGGGCCTGGGTGGGATTGTGGTCGGTGCAGGCTCGATGGGCCAAATGGCCTCTTTCTGCACTGTAGATTCTATGATTCTAAACAGAGACATGGTTGCAAGATGGTCACGACTGGGAGTTAAATATCCAGGGGTATCAGACTGTTCGAAAGGACAAACAGGAAGGTAAGGGAGGTGGTGTAGCTCTGATATTTAAGGATGACATCAGGGCGGTTGTGAGAGATGATATAGGTTCTGTGGAAAAAAGGTTGAATCCATTTGGGTGAAAATTAGAAATAGTAAGGAGAAAAAGTCACTGATAGGCGAAGTCTATCGGCACCAAATAATAACATCACGGTGGGGCAAGAAATAAACAAAGAAATAAGTGATGCGTGTAAAACTGGTACAGCAATTATCATGGGGGATTTTAATCTACATGTCAATTGGTCAAACCAGGTCGGTCAAGGCAGCCTTGAGGAGGAGTTCATAGAATGTATCCGTGATAGTTTACTTGAACAGTATGTCATGGAACCTACGAGTGAGCAAGCTATCCTAGATCTGGTCCTGTGTAACGAGACAGGAATAATTAATGATCTTACAGTTAGGGACCCTCTTGGAAGAAGTGACCACAGTATGGTTGAATTTAAAATACAGATGGAGCGTGAGGAGGTAAAATCCAATATCAATGTCTTGTGCTTAAACAAAGGAGACTACAATGGGATGAGGAAGGAGTTGGCTAAGGTAGACTGGGAGCAAAAACTTTATAGTGAGACAATTGAGGAACAGTGGAGGGCTTTCAAAGTGATCTTTCACAATGCTCAGCAAAAGTATATACCAGTGATAAGGAAGGACTGTAGAAAAAGAGATAATCAGGCATGGATATCTAAGGAAATAAAGGAGGGGATCAAATTGAAAGAAGATGCATACAAAGTGGCAAAGATTAGTGGGAACCTAGAGGATTGGGAAATCTTTAAAGGTCAGCAGAAAGTGTAAGGGAAATTGTACTGGATATTGTATGAGTTTAGTATGGAATTCAGATTCATAGGTCTTAGTGAAATGAAATTCAGATTCACAGGTTTTAGTAAAATGATATAGCAGATTTAGGTGAGTAGTGAGATGGGTATATAACCTAAAATAACTTCGTGTGACCTAATATAATCAAGTGTAGTCGATATGATCAAAGTGGAGAAACTAGAGAAGTAATATAGCAATCACTAATTAAGGAAAGCAGACAATAGTCACTTAAGAAAACAAGGAAGACTGCTCGGTGGTTCAACTTAATAGTGGACCATAAATCAGCAGAGAGAATGTCTTTTCTTCTAAACACATTAGTGGACCATAAATCAGCAGGGGGGATGTCTTTTCTTCTAAACACATTCGCCTTAGCCTACAAAACCACGATTATTGTACAAACAGAAAAGTTCAGATAAGAGCAAGAGTTATAACCACCATGGTTTAAGAAACGAAGAGATATAACAGTGAACGACCGATTGCAAAGAAAACAGATAAAGGGTCAACTAAAAATAATGGTGGCCAAAGAAAGAGCGGGCTGTAGGGTAAGATTACAACCAAGGACAGGCAGTAAAAGGGAGATAAGGATCTTGAGATAGGAGGCTGAAATGTACATAAAAGATTGTAAGCCCAAGGGCTCTTTGGAGTGTTCCGGACGTTCCCGACTTTATCTCTTGTGCTGAGAAATAAAGTCTATTGCTTGGAAGATCGCTGCTCAGACTCTCTGTTTTAATTGATGTGAATAAATTGTCGTCCTGGGGAACCACGACAAAATTGGCGCTGCTTAGCAGGGTTGGTGAGAGATCGCCCAGAAAAGCATCTGGAAGGAGTAGCGGAGACGGTGGTCCGACCGGAACCGAGAAGTCCCCAGCCGGCCTTCTGTCAACAAGGTAAGCAGACTTGCATGCATGTAAATCCTTGTTGTCAGAAAGGGGTTTTCTCGAGGCCCGGTGCGCCCGGCTCTCTGCTGGTCCTGGATCTCCCCAACCTAAAAAGATATCCTGCACAGGTAAAACCAAATTGTGTAAAAATTTTGAGAGACTGAGTCTGATCCGAAGAGCAGAATTTTTGCATGCAAAAGCGCGCTGCGAATACTGTATTGTCTGTGAATGGGTAAAAAGTGAGACGGGAAAAAGGCCGAAAGCTAAAGTAATGCAATTAGGTTAAGTCAAGCGGTTTGGAGCGGGTTTTTCAGGTCACGACTTGCCCAGAAGAGAGTAAGTGTGGGAAAACCTGCCAGTCCAAACCTACCCAGGACCTCGGGTAAGGGACGTCAACCGAGAGGGAGAGAGATCAGTGAGAGATCGCTCTCTGACCTAATACAGTAGTCAAAAGCACAGGAGTGGATTTTAACCACAGGAAAGGGGAGTAGCAGCTAGAATAGAGGAAGTAAAAGACCAATTTGAACAAACTGGTCTGAGAAAACAGCGTGAAGGACAGAAATAAGAGAGAGAGTCGGAATATAGGTAGGGTAATAACTAACAACTTGAAAAATTACCCTGACAAAACTGCCTGGTGACAAGATTGAAAATAACTAATCTTTGAATAATAACAAAAACGGAAGCAACACTGGATTGGAAAAAGATTACACACATAATTAACTTAGAGGAGATAAAGAATGAGTGGCCGTATGTAAAATGGGAAAGAGTAGTCGATAGGAATTGGATAGACGAAATAAAATTGGAAACCCTAGAGAAATTAATAAAGGGATCTGACCGATACAGGATTCTTATACACATAGACGAGCAAGTGAAAACCTACTACCCTCTGGCCCGGGAGAGGAAAATAGTGCCGGGACAGGGGACTACGGGGAAGTGGATATCAGGACCCCGGTTAGAATTACAGATATTGGCAAAAGAAATCCAAAGGAAAGGTAAACAGGGGACTGAGCACGGAAAAACAATACAGCAAGTAATAATCACTGTGATACCTAACTCTGACAGACTAAGTGACAAAAATTGCGACAGTGATCCAAAAAGATGAGTAATGGCGCACCAAGTTAAGACACCAGTGGAGATGTTAGGGGATAAGTTCCCAGCCCTTAGGGGAGATATAGAACACGTCTCTAAAAAATGGGCCAGAAGAACAAATAAGACCAATACACAGTGGCCGGAGGAAGGCACATGGTCCATAGAGAGGTGTGAGGACCAGAAGGGAATGATAAAGAACTATAAGATTAAGGATAAAACGAGCAAAAGAAGGGAAAAGCGAGAAAAGGAGTTAGAGATATTAGCCCTATTCCAACAAGGAGGGAAAGAGAGAAGAGGGGTATGGAGGGGAGGTAGAATGCAGATGCCAGTACAACTTGAGGAAAAAGCAAAATTGGAAGATCCAAACGTAGCCCCACCCCCATACTTAGAGAAACAGAGCTCCACGGGACTGTACCCAGTTATATCAGGCACAATGAATTTTGAGGGAGAATATGACATAGAACAGATGACGAAGGAGGGAAGGGCACAAAGGGAGAGAGAAAAGAGACAAGATATAGAGAGATGGAAGGAGAAACAGAAGAGAGTAGTGAAGACGAAGGGAGGCAATCAGTGTTAGGGGTGCAAAGAAAATCAAGGCGGGAAAGGCACCCACCTGTAAAGTTTCCAGATGTGGATAGGAGAGGGAAAAGGGTATTCCCGGTGATTCTGAAGGGTGGCAGACCGCAGTATATCCCTTGGTCAGGTCAGGATTTGCCTAATTTAATTAATGAATTACCCAATATTTTGGATGGGGCTGGAAGGTGGATTGGACAGTTGGAGGCGGGAATGGTGGGAAAAAGGATGGCACTGGGCGACATCAAAGCTCTCCTGACAAAGGTGCTAGGAATGGACCAAATGGCGGAAGTAATGAGACGTGCTGGCATCCCGACCGCAGCTTATGACCCAGCGGTGGATGGGATACTAATGGACCAGTACCGCCAAGACATCTGGCAGGCACTGCGGGATATGTACCCCAATCGAATGGATGTAAAAACCCTAAAGGGAGAGCCACTGGGTGAGGAGGAGAATGCAGCTGTGTATGTGGAGAATCAATTAAAAAGGTGGAGAAGGGACACGGAGAGGGACATTTTAATAGACCCACTGACCAACTCCATGTTCCGGGCTGCAATCCTAGAGGGCTTGCCAGCCCCAGCTAAGACAAGGCTGGAGGAAGTGGTGGGCTTGGACTCAAAAAATTACCGAGAGTTTGTGGATTATGTTGCCCATGCAGTAGAGAGACATCGCAAAGATGAAAAGAATGCAGACAAACAGCTGAAGGAGGTACAACGTAAACTCCTTCAGGCACAGTTGGAGGAGATCAAAAGCAAGGATAAGCTGAAGGCAAAAGAGGATCTCGCACCCAGAAAAATAGCACCGATGATGGTGGAGCAAAAGCCAGAGGAAATACCTGCACTAATCAAAGGGGGGAGCGGAGATGGAGGCCAGCCCGTCATAACCTATAACATTTCTGCCTTCCCACTGTCCATGAACCCAGGAGCCTATGGCCTAAATTATCAAAACCCATACGCCCTGCAAAGTCAGACTGACTGGAATAGAAATGGGAAAGGACAGGGAGGTGGTAGGCCACCCTATCAGAATCAGAGAGGACAGGGACAGGTTAATTATCAGACTCCGAGACAGGGACCATTGCCTGGCCCTTCAGGTGTGTGTTGGGGGTGCGGGGAGGCAGGGCACATAAAAAGGAATTGCCCGCGGAATTTCCCCAGACAGGGAGAAAACCAGCAGCAGACAGGCCAACAACTGACCCAAGGATCGCCAAACAGCATCCCGATGTTTCAAGGGCCGGTAAACCATCAGAATTCCCCATAGGGAGGCCCAGAGAACCCCGAAATGGTAGGACAGCACGTACAGATAACAGAAACTGCAGAGCAGGAACCTATAGTTAACGTTAGAGTAGGAGGGATCGAGGTCCCCATGATGATAGACACCGGCGCCACATGTACGTGCATGCAAACGAAATATGCGGATCACTTACCATTGTCAAACCAGTTTGTAAAAACTGTGGGGTTCTCGGGGAAAGTAACATTAGCTCGAATGACGACGCCGGTGCCTGTTACCATTGGAAATAAGACAACCCATGTACCTATTTTAGTATGTGATAAAACTCCTTTAAATCTATTGGGAAGGGATGCAATCCTAGGTTTAGGACTGAAATTAGAATGCACTGAACAAGGAATTGATTTGATGGGAATGTATCCACTTGAAATACCAGGAAAGGAAGGGGTTAATGTATATTGGTTGGGAGATATAGAGGAACAAGTTAAAAAACAGATATGGGAAGTTTGGGGAAAGCTTATAAACACTTGGGTTCCACAAGCCAAATGGCCAAGAACAGAATTACACAGTACAATGATATTTGATGAAGGGCAGGAACCTGAGATACAGGAGAAATGGGAAAGGGAGGCGGGACGAGAACAGGAAATAAAGTCAGGAAGTATTTTAATCGGACTAGAGGGAGTGGCCCTCACAATTGTTAGGAATGAATGGGTTAACAAATGGTTCTCTGTATCTGGGGCGGAGCCACATGTCACATTGAAAGTGAATCCGGGATACAGATCAAAAGACCTAGGACCAATGGTGTTGAGAGCACAAGATTTAGAATTTGTCCAGACAGACAATGTAGATATTTGGACGTCCAGCAATGGACAAATGACGAAAATAATTTTGGATGTTAAAATGCTTGGGAAACCGAAGCAGATAACAATAGGAGTGCAAATCGAGAAACAGGAACTGGAGTGGAGAGAGAGGTTAGAGCAGGATTTGAACTCCCTCCCGCAGGAGTTGTGGTCCAGACAGGACACGGATGTAGGGAGGGTCAAAAACGCTAATCCAGTTGAAGTCAGATTAAAGACAGGATGCCAGGGGCCGTATAGGCCGCAATACCCAATCAAGACAGAAGCAATTGAAGGAATTAGAGGGACGATTAAGGGATTGATAGAAGCAGGGGTATTAAAAGAAACCCGGAGCAGGTGTAATACACCGCTACTACCAGTGAAAAAGGCGGACGGAGAAAAATGGAGATTGGTGCATGATCTAAGGGCAATTAATGAGGTAGTGGAAGATATGCCAGCAGAGGTTCCAAACCCTTATACCTTGATGACAAATATACCACCTGAAAGTAGATGGTTTACTGTAATAGACCTATGTTCGGCATTTTTTAGTGTGCCACTAGCTCAAGAAAGTCAGTATCTCTTTGCATTTACGTACGAGGGGAAACAATACACATACAATAGGATGCCCCAAGGATTTAAACATTCCCCACATGTATTCAATCAGGTGTTGAGAGCAGATTTAGAAGGAATACAGTTGGAAGGAACACTGATACAATCTGTGGATGATTTATTATTATGCACAGGAACACAAGAACAGTGCAGGAAGGATAGTTTAAAACTATTGAAAAGGTTAGCAGAAGGGGGTCATAAAGTTTCCAGGAAAAAGCTGCAGCTGTGCCAGAAAAAGGTAGAATACTTGGGAAGAGAAATATCAGCAGGACAGAAGGAGATAGCTTCACAGCAAATAGAAGCAGTACTAAAAGTTCCGAAACCACAGACGGTGGGACAAATGATGACATTTTTGGGAATGACAGGATTCAGTTCAGAATGGGTGGAAAGCTATGCCGAAAAAACGCAGGCACTACGAAAGATAATGAAGGAGGCAGGGTGTGACGAATTAAAAGCCAAACTAAAATGGGATAAAGATGCTTCAGACGCATTTGAAAACGTGAAAAGAAAAATGGCACAGGCACCAGCCTTGGCTTTACCGACCTATGACAAGCCCTTTGACTTATTTGTGAGTAACAGAGAAGCCGGATTTGCTACAGCAATGTTAATGCAGGAAAATTGCAAGGGTAGACGAAGGCAGGCTGTAGCATATTACAGTACCAAGCTAGACGACGTAGCAATGGGATACCCTCCGTGCTATCAAGGCCTGGCAGCAGCTTGGTGGGCGTACGAAAAGGCAGCCACGGTCACAATGGGATATCCGATAAACATACATGTATACCATAAGGTAGCTGAATTGATTGAGCAGGGAAAATTTGTGCTGACACCTGCTAGGATCCATCATTATCGAATGCTAACCACATTTCCAGATATCACGATAATAAAGTGCAACAGAGTAAACCCAGCTGATTACATGCCATTACCTCATGAAGGAGAAGAACATGAATGCTTAAGAGAAGCAAAAACATTTATGAAACTGAGAAAAGATTTAAGAGCAGAGGGACTAGTGACAGAAGGGAAAAGGATACTGTATGTAGATGGCTCATGTTACAGGGATCACTTAGGAAACCACGCAGGCTATGCCATAGTTGAACAGAAAGGGGAAACACTTGAAGTCATAGAAGCAGAGAAATGTGAACAGCCCTGTTCAGCCCAACTGGCAGAACTTAAAGCATTGACCAGAGCATGTGAGCTAGCAAACGGGGAAGCATTGGAAATTTATACTGATTCGGCCTATGCCCACGGGGTCTGCCATCTGTTCGGGGCAATATGGAAGCAAAGGGGATTTATGAAAAGCGGAGGAGGACCAATACAACACGAAGGTCAAATCAGGGCTTTAATAAGGGCCATGATGGGTCCAAGGGAATTAGCCATAATTAAGTGTCAGGCGCATAAAAAGGGAGCAGACAGCGTCACACAGGGAAACACCAAAGCCGACAAGGCAGCTAAAGAAGCGTCAGGATGCATTGAGGCTACGATAGCCCCAGTAGAAATAGCAAGGCCACACCCAGGGCCAGGTACGGGGGATATCGAACCTCATATCACATTAGAAGATGTAGCACAATTACAGGAGGAAACCTCTGTAGCTGAAAAGGCAATGTGGAAAGATAGAGGAGCACTACAGGGACAACAGGACAGGATATGGAGAAATGGGGAGGGATTGGTCATAGCACCCACATCATTACTAACCGTACTAATTAGCGAAGCGCATGGAGTGGACCACTGTGCAAGAGGAGAAGTGGCTAGAAAGATCAAGAAGGAAGGATTCTGGTCACCATACCTGCAAAACTCGATTGACTACATACTAAGTCAGTGTGAGGTGTGTGCTCAGAATAACATCAGGAAGGGCATTACTGCCCCAATAGGGCATATACCCATTCCTGAAGGACCATTTAAACATCTATGCATGGACTATGTGGATATGGGAAAGGTGGTAAGGGGGAAAAGATACATGTTAGTGATTATTGATAGATTCAGCAGATGGATAGAAGCAACGCCATCCAAAGATCAAGGATCTGGAACGGTGATTAACTTCCTGTCAAAAGAAATTATCCCAAGATTTGGCATACCCACGCAATTAAGTTCAGACAATGGATCTGCTTTTATAGGAAGGGCACTGAGAGAGACACTCTCGGCACTCCGAGTAAAGCAGAAGTTTGGATGCGTATATCACCCTCAATCCCAAGGAATGGTGGAGAGAGCAAACGGGACCCTTAAGGCTAAAATAAGCAAAATTTGCAGTGAAACAGGGAAAAACTGGATAGATGCTCTGCCATTGGCTCTAATGCAATACAGGAGTCAGGAAAACAGAATCACACATTTGAGCCCACATGAAATGATGACAGGAAGAGTAATGCCGGTACCTAAGATCAGGGGATCAGGAGGTCCTACGCTAGAATGTTTAGATCAAAGCACAAAAGAATATATACAACAATTAACTGTTATACATAGAACTATATTTGAACAGGAAAAAGCCAAGGAGGAGGAGAATCCGGTAACAGAACATCAGATCAAACCTGGAGATCGAGTATACATCAGAAAGTTCCGGAGACGTTGGAACGAACCGAGACGAGAAGGACCGTTTGAAGTCACCAAAGTGTCTCCCACGGCGTTGCAAGTAGAAGGCAGTACACTGTGGTATCACTTGAACCATTGTACCAGAACGGTACCAGGGGTGGGGGAGAGAAGGGAAATTGAAGAAGTACACAGAGTGGACAGAAGTGATAGCGAGGAAGAAATAGAAATACACGGGGAGAATCGTGGGGAGGAGGAACAGAGCCAAGGAAGAACAAAAAGAATAGAGGATGATGAAAGTAGTTCTGTACATGAGCTGGCTGATGATACAAATGCCCAGCCTGAGCCTATTAGTCAAGGTGCCGAGGGAGGTGAGGACAGGGAAGGGGCCCCATTCCCCACCTGGGACTTGGAAAATATTTCCCTTAGGGACTTCCGTGACCCATAGAAAAGGAGAATGGGATACAGAAGACATAAGGGTGCAGAATCAGGAAGATAGAGTATTAAGACGAACAAAACGTGAACGATTAGTGAGCACAAATACTATTTGGGGAAAAGCGCAGAAAAACAAATGGTGGAAATGGGCTGAGTATACAGGTCAGAAAAACAGTGATGGGAAAGAGTGTGTAGTATGCGCATCAGGGAAACCTAACACCCAAGTAACTGATATACCATGGGGATCAGGAGACTGTAGAACCAGGAAACAAAGCTGGAGAAAGGAAAATTGCCGTCCATATACCACACATATACGGTATCATATGATAGGGAATCGGAACTACTCGTATGAGAAGATAGACTGTTCCGGATCCGCATGTGATAACCTTTGTAAAGGTGAGTCGCCGTTGTGTCAATACCACTGCATCCTGTTTGCTGGGGTAAAAAAGGGCATCTACAACTTGACCCACAGATGTCCAAAGTGGCCAAAAACGGCAGTGGACGCGGTCCCAAAGGAATGGAGTATAGAGCCCAACTTACAAATCCAAGATTGCTATTGGAGGGAAAGTAGCACAGGAAGTAGTGTGGGAAATTACACAGGAGAGTGTGAAAGGATTTGGAATATAACCAATGTTCTTAATCTGATCCTCTCAGGAGGGGGATGGGCACCCCCTCCTTATGTGTTAGACTATCAAGAAAATCAACTGGCCGATCTCTGGTGGCTTTGTGGCCCGGAGAAAGGGCTATTGGCAAAATTACCACAGAATTGGAAAGGACTATGTGCTCGAGTTATGCTTGCCCAGAGCATTGTGATACTACCGGTGGAAAGAAAAATTAAATCACAAAAAGTTAAGAGGGCATATACCCCTGACCCTACGATAAAATTGGACGCAATCGGACAGCCCCGCGGCATCCCGAATGAGTTCAAAGCTAGGAACGAAATAGCTGCAGGGTTTGAATCCCTCTTTGTTTGGATCACACCCAGCAAGAATACTGAGTGGATCAATTACATCTATTATAATCAGCAGAGGTTTATTAATTATACGAATGATGCCCTGGAGGCCTTAGGAGAGCAGTTGGATGCGACCAGCAAAATGGCGTGGCAAAATCGACAGGCGTTAGATTGGCTCCTGGCAGAGAAAGGAGGAGTGTGTGTTATGTTTGGGGATCAGTGCTGCACATTTATCCCTAATAACACTAATCCAGAGGGGTCATTTACACAAGCCATGAATAAGTTAAAAAAATCTTAAGAAAGAAGTGAAAGAAAATGCTGGGTTTGGGCATGAGGTGTGGAGTTGGCTGGACAGAATATTAGGAAGATGGGGGGCGTGGTTTGCCAAAGCTGGAGCTGTAGCAATAGCAACAATAATCATTCTGGGATTGATATTTTGTTGTTTTTTACCCGCCCTGAGATCCTTCCTTACCAGAATGGCAGCGCGGCAGATGGTGACGCGGGTGCTAAGCAGCTCACGCTCGAGAGAAAAAACAGAGGAATGGGAAAATCTTGAGCCGCCCCCGCTGAGTGGATTCACAATGACCTTGGTCGAAGTTGAAACTCGTCACTCTGTAAAATAACTACAATAGTGGAAGATCACCTTGTGGAAACAACAGCACTTTGCTGAAGTCCGCGCGAAACCAGGAGAACTTAGTCTGTACACAGGAATCAGTCTTTTTCCCTTCCCTAGACAAGAGTGGGAAGGTTTTTGGCTGATGACTGTCAGGGGCAGGCAATCTGGAGGAGCAACCCAAAAATCAGAACCGGGATAGACAAATTATGATAAAGTTAGAATAGGGACACTGATCCCTGACCAAAATAGTCGGCTCCTCCACATCGCCTGGGAAAAGTGATTAAAATAAAATACAAATGGGATTGAGCAAGGGGATTATTTGAACTTGATAATTGGGATGAGGCTAGGGAATAGCCTCAAAGGGGGGACTTGTAAGGGAAATTGTACTGGATATTGTATGAGTTTAGTATGGAATTCAGATTCATAGGTCTTAGTGAAATGAAATTCAGATTCACAGGTTTTAGTAAAATGATATAGCAGATTTAGGTGAGTAGTGAGATGGGTATATAACCTAAAATAACTTCGTGTGACCTAATATAATCAAGTGTAGTCGATATGATCAAAGTGGAGAAACTAGAGAAGTAATATAGCAATCACTAATTAAGGAAAGCAGACAATAGTCACTTAAGAAAACAAGGAAGACTGCTCGGTGGTTCAACTTAATAGTGGACCATAAATCAGCAGAGAGAATGTCTTTTCTTCTAAACACATTAGTGGACCATAAATCAGCAGGGG
The DNA here is from genome assembly GCF_964213995.1 of Mustelus asterias. Lineage (NCBI taxonomy): Eukaryota > Metazoa > Chordata > Chondrichthyes > Carcharhiniformes > Triakidae > Mustelus > Mustelus asterias. The sequence goes on along the minus strand of NC_135824.1, from coordinate 46,028,660 downwards.
GGATGTCTTTTCTTCTAAACACATTCGCCTTAGCCTACAAAACCACGATTATTGTACAAACAGAAAAGTTCAGATAAGAGCAAGAGTTATAACCACCATGGTTTAAGAAACGAAGAGATATAACAGTGAACGACCGATTGCAAAGAAAACAGATAAAGGGTCAACTAAAAATAATGGTGGCCAAAGAAAGAGCGGGCTGTAGGGTAAGATTACAACCAAGGACAGGCAGTAAAAGGGAGATAAGGATCTTGAGATAGGAGGCTGAAATGTACATAAAAGATTGTAAGCCCAAGGGCTCTTTGGAGTGTTCCGGACGTTCCCGACTTTATCTCTTGTGCTGAGAAATAAAGTCTATTGCTTGGAAGATCGCTGCTCAGACTCTCTGTTTTAATTGATGTGAATAAATTGTCGTCCTGGGGAACCACGACAAAAGCCACAAAAAAATCTATAAAGAAAAGTAAGATGGATTATGAGAGTAAACTAGCTCAGAATATAAAAACAGATAGCAAAAGTTTCTACAAATATATAAAACGAAAAAGAGTGGCTAAAGTAAACATTGGTCCTTTAGAGGATGAGAAGGGGGATGTAATAACTGGAAATGAGGAAATGGCTGAGGCATTGAACAGGTATTTTGTGTTGGTCTTCACAGTGGAAGATACAAATAACATGCCAAAAATTGATGACAGGAAAGCTATGGTAGGTGAGGACCTAGAAACTATCATTATCACTAAAGAGGTAGTGTTGGGCAAATTAATGGGGCTAAAGGTAGACAAGTCTCCTGGTCCTGGTGGAATGCATCCCAGGGTACTAAAAAAGATGGCGGAGGAAATAGCAAATGCACCAGTGGTAATTTACCAAAGTTCACACCAAAGGCTGCTGCATAAGTTAAAGGTGCACGGTGTTACGGGTAATGTATTAACATGGATAGAGGATTGGTTAACTAACAGAAAGCAAAGAGTGGGGGTAAATGGGTATTTTTCTGGTTGGCGTTCAGTGACTAGTGGTGTGCCTCAGGGATCAGTGTTGGGACTGCAATTGTTTACATAGATGATTTGGAGTTGGGGACCAAGTGTAGTGGGTCAAAATTCACAGATGACACTAAGATGAGTGGCAGAGCGAAGTGTGCAGAGGACGCTGAAAGTCTGCAAAGGGATACAGATAATCTAAGTGAGTGGGCGAGGGTCTGGCAGATGGAGTACAATGTTGGTAAATGTGAGGTCATCCATTTTGGTAGGAATAACAGCAAAATGGACTATTATTTAAATGGTAAAAAATTGCAGCATGCTGCTTGCAGAGGGACCTGGGTGCCCTTGTGCAGGAATCACAAAACGTTGGTTTGCAGGTGCAGCAGGTAATTGGAATTTTGTCCTTCATTGCTAGAGAGATGGAGTTTAAAAACAGGGAGGTTATATTGCAGCTGTATAAGGTGCTGGTGAGGCCACACCTGGAGTACTGTGTACAGTTATGGTCTCCTTACTCGAGAAAGGATATACTGGCACTGGAGGGGGTGCCGAGGAGATTCAGTAGGTTGATTCCGGAGTTGAGAGAGTTGGCTTATGAGGAGAGACTGAGTAGACTGGGGCTATACTCATTGGAATTCAGAAGAATGAGGGGAGATCTTATAGAAACATATAAGATTATGAAGAGAATAGATAAGATAGAAGCAGGGAAGTTGTTTCCACTGGTGGGTGAAACTAGAACTAGGGGGCATAGCCTCAAAATAAGGGGAAGCAGATTTAGGACTGAGTTGAGGAGGAACTTCTTCACACAAAGGGTTGTGAATCTGTAGAACTCCCTGCCCAGTGAAGCAGTTGAGGCTACCTCATTGAATGTTTTTAAGGCAAGGAAAGGTAAGTTTTTGAACAGTAAAATAATTAAGGGTTATGGTGAGCGGGCGGGTAAGTGGAGCTGAGTCCACGAAAAGATCAGCCATGATCTTACTGAATGGTGGAGCAGGCTCAAGGGGCCAGATGGCCTACTCCTGCTCCTAGTTCTTATGTTCACTCTGGTCTGGCGGTGGTGTGGGGTTGGGAGGGAGGATGGAGCAGGCGAGACAGAGAACCTCCTCGTGAATCTGTACCGCGGAGGCCAACCGACAAGTCTTGCTCGATGCTCGGCCTGTGAAAATGCTCAGTCTCTCCCCTGGCCTTGTCGGTTAGCCCTGGGGAGGAGTCCACCGGTTTGAGGCCTTCAGTGACTGCTCAGTACCACAGTGACTGAAACCAGTGGTGACAAGAGAAGTAACATTGAATGTTCCTCTCCCTTGCATGGTTTGGGTTCTGTCAGCTGTGCCTCATTTCTGATTATTTTAGAAATTTGCCCAGTATGTCTCACTCACCTCCTGTTACCGTGGTTACCGTGTAGCATACACAATGACCTGCGATCAGAGGCAGCCATGTTGTGACCCCCCTCCCCACAATCCCATGGAACATAGCAGGAAATGGTGTCCCTGCAGGAGTCAGCCATAGGTTCAGTTCACGTGTGGCAGGCAGAGGAATCTTACTGGCAAACCACAATCTGCAGCCTTCAGGCAGGAACTGTGCCTGATATAAAGTTGACTTGTGCAAGTCTCCAGCCCTGAAGAAGTTGCTGGAACAGTTGGGGCTGACTCATCAACCATCTGGGAAGTTCCTGTGTCCCAACCCACATCTCACCCTCAAGGCTAACAGCTTTAACACAAATGGACAAGTTACTGATCTGGCTTATTGGTGCAACTACAAGCACTTATGTTTCAAGGAGTTGCCTGTGATACGTTCTTCTTAGAATTATTACAGAAGGCCATTCGGCCCATCTAGCCTGCACCAACAATCTCACCTAGGCCCTATCCATGTAGGTTTACCCTGCTATTCCCCCTGATACTATGGAGCAATTTAGCATCTTTGAACACTAAAGGGCAATTTAGCATGGCCAATCCACCCAACAAGCACATCTTTGGACACTAAGGGACAATTTAGCATGGCCAATCCACCTAACCTGCACATCTTTGGACACTAAGGGGCAATTTAGCATGGCCAATCCACCTAACCTACACATCTTTGAACACTAAGGGGCAATTTAGCATGACCAATCCCCCTAATCCGCACATCTTTTAGACTGTGGGAGGAAACCCATGCAGACACGGGGAGAACGTGCAACTCCACACAGTGACCCAAGCCGGGAATCGAACCCAGGTCCCTGGCACTGTGAGGCAGCTCTGTCCCACCGTGCCGACCATATTCTGGGATGTTTCAGAGCGGCATTACCCTGTGAGAATGCAAGATATTTTATTTCCTCCTGTGATTATCTGATCTGAGGGGGGGGGGGGGGGGCAATCGCCGGGGAAAGCGGTGAACTTTCTATCCTGGCTCCCAGGATCGCAGAGCCCACTGGGCAGCCTGGGATTGGCTATGCTCTGCAGGTGACCCCACCTCCACCATGGAATGCCGTTTGGATTGGGGGGGGGGAAGGCTCCTTAAAATGTGTAAGACCGAGTTACATAACAGGACAGGGATATCGCTCCAACCTCCCCTGCCACACGCTGAGCGAGTTATCGCACTGTGGATCGAGGTCAAAAAGAGGAACTTGGATCAGTCATGCGAACACTTGCGAAACACGCACGGGTAATCTTATCGAAACTCCGCTCCCTTCTCCCCCCCCCCCCCCCCCCAACCAAACCACCAACAAGTGCTCTGAGGTTCCGTCACATAGCTGAGTAAACCACTGAAGTATCTGAGCAGAGAGAACATCTCCATTCCCCCCCGCCGCACCCATCGTCCCCCTGCCCGCACCCTCCCACCCCCCCCCCCCCTCCCTCCCTCCCTGACAGAGATCACACTGCAGTAAGAAGCACCCTTTTGTAAAGGGGTTCCTGACAGTGTCTCCCTGACAATATGGTCCTTATAAAGATCGCAATAGTAAAACATTTACAGGAGGCAGAGGAGGGGGGTAAAGGCGGGAGATTGGCACTCGGTGAGTTGTCCTTGCAGAGATCTGAAGAAAGGGAGGTTTCAGCACAATGGCTTCTGCACCGGAAAACCTATCTTCAAAAAGATACAAAAGTCTGAGATCACATACCAACTGACTCAAGAACAGCTTCTTCCCTGCTGCCATCAGACTTTTGAATGAACTGACCTTGCATTAAGTTGATCTTTCTCTACACCCTAGCTATGACTGCACGGTAGCACAGTGGTTAAGGGCGGCACGGTAGCACAGTGGTTAGCACTGCTGCTTCACAGCTCCAGGGACCTGGGTTCGATTCCCGGCTTGGGTCACTGTCTGTGTGGAGTTTGCACATTCCCCTCGTGTCTGCGTGGGTTTCCTCCGGGTGCTCCGGTTTCCTCCCACAGTCCAAAGATGTGCGGGTTAGGTTGATTGGCCAAACTAAAAATTGCCCCTTAGTGTCCTGAGATGTGTAGGTTAGAGGGATTAGTGGGTAAGTATGTAGGGATATGGGGGTAGGGCCTGGATGGGATTGTGGTCGGTGCAGACTCGATGGGCCGAATGGCCTCTTTCTGCACTGTAGGGTTTCTATGATTTCTATGACTGTAACACTACATTCTGCACTCTCTCATTTCCTTCTCTATGAACGGTATGCTCTGTCTGTATAGTGCGCAAGAAACAATACTTGTCACTGTTTCCAATACATAGGACAATAATAAATCAAATCAAATCGCAGGCTGGGATTCCAGTGCGACATTGAGGGGTTGCAGCATTGTCAGACATGCTTGTCTCTCGAACGCCGGGGGTAGGGGGAGCGGTTTGAATAACACCGCATCGTCCTCCATCTGGAATCTTCTGTTCCCGCTTGACGGCCATGATTTTCCTGGTTGGGGATTGGGGGTGGTGCGGGGGCTAGCCGAGAGTGAATGGAGCTTTGGCCGAATTCTGCGTCCTCGCTGGCAACGGGTCCCGCCACGGACGAGACCGCAGAATCCCGCCCAACATCTGTATCCAGCAGCACGTAACCGTGGCACCCAGAGCTTACTCACACATCCAGAGAGGACGGAAAGCTGGCCAAGACTAACCGTCCCTCCCTGTATCAGGACAACAGCCCTCCTCCCCTTCCCTCCCTCCCTGCAGGGAATGATTAATAGCCTGGGGGGGGGGGATAGACCTGCATTCTTATAGCGCCTTCCACATCCACAGGGTGTCCTCTACAGGCGCATCCACAAGCGCCTCATAGCCAATGGAGAACCGTTACTGTTATTTTCTATCCATTTGTGCAGAGCAAGATCCCACAATAACCAGATGGTCTGGTTTTTAGTCATTTCGGCTGAGGGGTAGATGCTATTTCAGGACACCAGGGGTGGGGTGATCTTCCCTGTTCCCCCCTCAGAGAGTGCAATGGGATGGTGTACATCAAGGTAGATTGGGCCATGCTCTAATATCTCACCCACCTTGGAACCGCTTGCGGGATGCGGGCATCGCTGGCGGGGTCCAGCATTTATTACCCATCCCTAATTGCCCCTTGAGAGAGATGGCGGTGAGCTGCCTTCTTGAACCCGCTGCAGTCCATGTGGTGTAGGTACACCCACAGTGCTGTTAGGGAGGGATTTTGACCTAACGACTGTGAAGGAATGCTGATAGATTTCCAAGTTGGGATGGGGAGTGGCTGGGAGGGAACCTCCCGCACTCCAAGCCGGTTATTGTTGCCACGCAATGGGGCCTCTGGCAAGGTGCCAAATGCTCCCAAATTCATCACTCTCCCACCCCAGTGAGTCAGATCTTCACCCGGAGATCCTCCCTTGTGATGTAGACATGTGGCCTGAAATTGCTTCTGCAAATCTCACTGGGATGTGGTTTGACAGTGAGGAGTTGGGTTATAATTGCTTATCCTTCACAGTGCTGTGGAACCTACGTCTCGTGCTTTTCTCAGTGTTCGCTCGGGCTCCCAGAGCGCCTGTCCCACCGCCGGTGCAGGATGTCGGCTGGTAGGTTCGCACTGCTGTGTGAACTGAGGCAAAGCAGACACATCGAGGGTCACCTTACCGCCCACCAGGAAGTTAAACTCTGCTGATGGTGTGCCAGGCACAAAGAAGCACCCAGAATCACAGAGCAATAACCCAGCACCAAAGGAGGCCATTCAGCCCATTGTGCCAATGCCAGCCCTTTGAAAGATCCAACCAATTCATAGAATTGTGGAGTCCCTACAGTGCAGAAGGAGGCCATTCGGCCCATTGAGTCTGCACTGATCACAATCCCACCCAGGCCCTATCCCTGTGACTCCATGCATGTACCCTGCTCATCCCCCAGACACTAAGGAGCAATTTACCTTGGCCAATCCACCTAAGCTGCACATCTTTGGACTGTGGGAGGAAACCGGAGCACCCGGAGGAAACCCAATCAGACATGGGGAGAATGGGCAGACGTCACACAGACATGGACCTGAGGCCGGGAATCGAACCCAGGTCCCTGGCGCTGTGAGGCAGCAGTGCTAACCACCGTGCCGCCCATAAATTAGTCCCACTCCAACCCTCCCTTCACCACCCCATCTCGCCTTTCAAGTATTTATCTAATTCCACGTCCCCCTCCCCCTCTGCAACCCCCCGAATTTGCCTCTACAACCCATCGGTGGGTAGGGGGGGGTTAGTTTAGCTCAGTTGGCTGAGTGGCTGTTAGTAGTGATGCAGAGCAATGCAAACAGCGTGGGTTCAAATCCCGTGCCGGCTGATGTTATTCACGAGCCTTGCCAACCTTGTCCCTCGCCTGAGGTGTGGTGACCCTCATGTTAAATCGTTCTGGATCATTATAACTTGGAGCAATCAGTCCTCCTATGTGGCACATTGTGTATCCACTGGAAAAGGCCCACAAGCCGGGAATATTGAATAAATCCCTGGCTACAGAATCCCTGAAACATTCCATCAACAACACAGCCCGACCCAGAGAGAGAGAGAGAGAGGCAGCGAACAAATCCATTACTCACCTGTGCCAGGGTCAAGATGAACTTTGTGGCTTGCAGTTTCTCAAGTTGGGAATGAGTGAGTGTGTGTGTCAGTGTGTGTGTGGGTAAGTGTGTGTGTGGGTAAGTATGTGTGAAATTGTGAATGGGTGTGTGTGAGAGTGTGTGTGAATGTGTGTGGGTGAGTGTGTGAGATTGTGTGTATATGTTTGAGTGTATATGTGTGTGTGTGTGTGAGAGAGTATGTGTGAGGGTGCGTGTGTTTGGGTTTGTGTCTGAGTTTGTACGTGTGTATGAATGTGTGTGTGTGTGTGTTTCTCAGGCAGAGGAGACCCGGCTGGTTCGCAGCCTCTCTTTCTATTTCCTCCTCCCTCTCTCTCCGCCCCACACTCTGTGTCACAGAACAAACTCTCAGTCCGGTGAGTGTGCGCGCGGCTGTCTCGGGTTACAAAGCCTGACACTGATATCACGTGACCCTCAGCTGCCAGTAGTGCCGCCCCACCCCCCACTACAGCAGCTGAAAATCCTCATGTCAAAAAGGAGAAAATAGTGCACGTTACTGGCGTATGTACGAGAGCTTTCCACATTGCCACGGACGAAGCCCAATTTGCAAAGCCTTTTGAAGTGTGCAGCGACTTTCATAACGTGCCTGCTGATGTACGCACAGCAAGATCCCACACACTGCACTGTGATGACAGCCAGGTCATATCTGCAGGGTTTTCCACGGAGTTAATTGAGGGATGAATGTTGTCTGGGTGACCAGCCAAAGCTCCCACCCTAGGACTCAAGAATAAGAAGCAGGAGGAGGCCATTCGGCCCTTCGAGCCTGCTCCACCATTCATTTTGATCATGGCTGATCATCGAATTCAATATCCTGATGCCCCCCTTCCTCCCATATCCCTTGATCCCTTTAGCCCCAAAAGCGATATCTAATTTCTTCTTGAAATCACGCAATGTTTTGTCCTCAACTACTTTTTGTGGGAGTGAGTGTGAGAGTGTGTGAGAGAGTGTGCATACATTCGGTTACTAGGGGGCACAGTTTAAGGTGCGAGGGGCAAGGTTTAAAGGAGATGTACGAGGCAGATTTTTTACAGAGGGTGGTGGGTGCCTGGAACTCGTTGCCGGGGGAGATAGTGGAAGCGGATACGGTAGTGACTTTTAAGGGGCGTCTTGTCAAATACATGAATAGGATGGGAATAGAGGGATATGGTCCCTGAAAGGGTAGGGGTTTTAATTAAGTCGGGCAGCATGGCCGGTGCAGGCTTGGAGGGCCAAAGGGCCTGTTCCTGTGCTGTAATTTTCTTTGTTCTTTGTTCTTTGAATTCCACACATTCACCATTCTCTGGGTGGAGAAATTTCTCCTCACCTCAGTTCTAAAACGTTTACCCCTTATCCTCAAACTATGACCCCTAGTTCTGGACTCGCTGTCATTCGGCCCCTCGATCATGGCTGGTCTGATCTGAGTCCCAATTGCCCCTCCCCCATAACCCTTGTCTCCCCCTTTGTCAATTAACAATCTGTCTAACCCGGCCTTGAGTGTACTCAGTGGGAAGTGTAGACAGAGTCAATGGATGGGAGTCCAGCCCATCGCACAAACCAGCCTCCCATCCATTGACTCTGTCTACACTTCCCATTGCCTCGGCAAAGCAGCCAGCATAATCAAAGACCCCACGCACCCCGGACATTCTCTCTCCCACCTTCTTCCATGGGAAAAAGATACAAAAGTCTGAGATCACGTACCAACTGACTCAAGAACAGCTTCTTCCCTGCTGCTGTCAGACTTTTGAATGGACTTACCTTGCACTAAGTTGATCTTTCTCTACACCCTAGCTATGACTGTAACACTACATTCTGCACTCTCTCGTTTCCTTCTCTATGAACGGTGTGCTTTGTCTGTGTAGTGTGCCAATACATGTGACAATAATAAATCAAATCAAAAAATAATCCAGTTTCCACTGCTCTCTGGACGAGGGGATGGAAAAGAAATTTGTCCCCGCTCCCACCCCCACTTTTCCTCGGAGCAGTGACCTTTGTGTCCACACGAGAGGGTACAAGGGGCCTCCGCGGAAAGACGGAATCACTCTGTACGTCGCGTGGCTGCTGGTTTGGCACAGTGACCGGTGGCAGGGATCAAACCGTGCGTTAATCCTAATTGCTGACAGCTCTCCGGGGGGGACAGAAAACCCCCCAAAGAACCTACTAATATGAATGGAGACGGATTAACCCAGTTTCCCAGAGTTCTGCTAAAGGCCGGCTCCTGAGAATCCAACTGTGGCTGAATCGTACAGCACAGAGCTAGGCCATTCGGCCCACTGAGCCTTGTCTTCTTCTGCAATCGCTGGCTGACGAGTATGATTGGCCACCTAAGGAACTCCGTGTCACTGGTCGTGGGTTCTGTGGGGCCTTGCACGGCTGATAAGCCTGATCCTGGAGCCATATCTCCAACCGTGCACTTAGCAAGTGTTTCCAGGAGCTCGGTTTGGTCCTTGAATTCCTTTCTCGGGCTCCTTTCCTGGGCCTTCCCTCATCATTGGCTATCCTTGAAGAATTGTGTCCCTTCAATCAGGAGGTTCCTCCGAGTGGGTTTCTTCTGAGCTGGGTTGCTTCACATTCTATAAAAAGTATCTGGAGGAGCACTTGGCACATCATAACAGTCAGGGCTATGGGCCAAGTGCTGGTAGATGGGATTAGGTGGGACTTCAGGCGTTTCTAATGTGTTGGTGCAGACTCGATGGGCCAAAGAGCCTCTTCTGCGCTGTATGATTCTAAGAGCAAAGGTCCCCCAGACATTAACGTCTATATTGTGTTTCTTGAGGTGAACCTTCAGGGTGTCTTTGAAGCACTTCCTTTGTCTTCCTCTTGTTCCGGAGCTTTCCCTTGAGGTGGGTGAAGAACACTTGCTTTGGCAGCTGGAACTCTGGTGTCCTGAGCATGTTTCCAGCCCAGTGGAGTTGGTTTTGGATAATTATGGTCTTGACACAGGTGCTCTTGGCCCCTACAAGGACGCTGATGTTAGTGAGCCTGTCCACCCAGCAGATGCCGAGAATCCATCTCAGACAGCACTGATGGTACCTCTCCAGGACCTAGTCTCTGAGCTGTTGGGATGACGGCTGACTTGTACACTCAGGCCCTGGTTTTACCGGCATGGCCGCCCCGAGATCGGGGCAGGCGAGGCTCGCAGGACGGCATCCCCCGTTGGCCTCGGGCTTGATCTTACGAGCCTCAGGCCGGTAAAATCAGGGCCTTAGGATCGGCAGGTTGGCCTGCCATTCAGCCCATCGTGCCACAGCTTAGTTGGACGCACTGTCCTCTTTGAGTCGCGAGGTCCTGAGTTCAAAACCCACTCCAGGGCTTGAGCACAACAAAAATCAAGGCTGATGCTCCAGTGTGGTACTGAAGGAGTGCTACCCTGTCAGAGGTGCCGCCTCCCAGGTGAGGTGTTAAAACTGAGGCCCCGTTTGATGTATATATGTCTGTCTTTTTCCTTTCAGGATTTTCAATTTGTCCCCTCCATCACCTTCACCTGATCCATCTCAGACACTTCCCTTCCCTTCCTTGACCTTTCCGTCTCCATTTCCGGCAATAGACTATCTACCAATATTCATTACAAGCCCACTGACTCCCACAGCTATCTGGACTACAGGTCTTCTCACCCCACATCCTGTCGCATTTGTTCCGATGATGCCACTTTCCAAGGTGATGCTTCGAATATGTGCTCCTTTTTCCTCAACCGTTGATTCCCACCTACAGTTGTCGACAGGGCCCTCAACAGCGAGCGGTCCATCTCCTGCGCCACGACCCTCATCCCCTCCCCTCCCTCCCAGAGCAAGGATAGAGTCCCCCTTGTTCTCACATTTCACCCCTCCAGCCTCCACATGCAAATCATAATCCTCCGCCATTTTCACCAACTCCAGCGTGATGCCACCACCAAGCACATAGAAAGAACATAGAAAAACTACAGCACAAACAGGCCCTTCGGCCCACAAGTTGCGCCGGTCATGTCCCTACCTACCTAGGCCTATATATAGGCTTAACTATAACTCTCAATCCTATTAAGTCCCATATACTCATCCAGAAGTCTCTTAAAAGACCCTATCGAGTTTGCCTCCACCACCATTGATGGCAGTTGATTCCACTCACCCACCACCCTCTGAGTGAAAAACTTACCCCTGACATTTCCTCTGTACCTACTCCCCAGCACCTTAAACCTGTGTCCTCTCGTAGCAACTATTTCAGCCCTGGGAAAAAACCTCTGAGAATCCACCCGATCTATACCTCTCAACACCTTGTACACCTCTATCAGGTCACCTCTCATCCTTCGTCTCTCCAAGGAGAAAAGACCGAGCTCCCTCAACCTATCCTCATAAGGCATGCCACCCAATCCAGGCAACATCCTTGTAAATCTTCTCTGCATCCTTTCAATAATTTCTCCATCCGTCCTGTAATGAGGTGACCAGAACTGAGCACAGTACTCTAAGTGGGGTCTGACGAGGGTCTTATAAAGCTGCATCATTATCTCCCGACTCCTAAACTCAGTCCCTCGATTGATGAAGGCCAGCACACCATAAGCCTTCTTAACCGCCTCCTCTACCTGCGAGGCCAATTTAAGAGTCCTATGGACCCGGACCCCAAGGTCCTTCTGATCCTCTACACTGCTAAGAGTCTTACCCTTGATGTTATACTCCTTCATCCCATTTGACCTGCCAAAATGTACCACTACACATTTATCTGGGTTGAAGTCCATCTGCCACTTCTCCGCCCAGTCTTGCATCCTATCTATGTCACGCTGCAGCTTCTGACATCCCTCCAACCTATCCACAACACCACCAACCTTTGTGTCGTCAGCAAACTTACCAACCCATCCCTCCACTTCCTCATCCAGGTCATTTATGAAAATGACAAACAGCAAGGGTCCCAGAACAGATCCCTGGGGCACTCCACTGGTGACCGACCTCCATTCAGAAAAAGACCCATCTATATCCACTCTCTGCCTTCTGCAGGCAAGCCAGTTCTGGATCCACAAGGCAACAGCCCCTTGGATCCCATGCCCTTCATCTTCCCTTCACTCCCTCTGTCAGCATTCTGTAGCGACCGTTCTCTCTGGGATAACCTAGTCCACTCCTCCACTATACCCAACACCTCTCCCGTCACTCACGGCACCTTCCCATGCAATCACAGAAGGTGTAACACCTGTCCCTTTACCTCTTCCATGCTCACCATCCAAGGTCCAAAACACCCATTCCAGGTTAAGCAGTGTTTCACTGGCACCTTTCAATTTGGTCTATGGCATTCGCTGCTCCCAATGTGGTCTCCTCTATATTGGAGAGACCAAGCGTAGCCTGGGTGATCGCTTTGTTGAGCACCTTCGGTCTGTGCGCAATCAGGACCCTGACCTTCCGGTTGCTTGCCATTTTAACACACGATCCTGCTCCCATGCCCACATGTCTGTCCTTGGCCTGCTGAAATGTTCCAGTGAAGCTCAACGCAAACCGGAGGAACAGCATCTCATCTTCCGGCTGGACACGTTACAGCCTTCTGGTCTCAACATCGATTTCAACAACTTCAGATGATTTGCTCTACCCCACCTCGGCCCCTCTGTTTTCATTTTATTTTATTTTTTACTGTTCTCGACCTTTTATTTCTTTATTATCTTTCTTCATTCTCCTCCCCACTCTTTTCCCCTGCTTTACGCTCCTTCCCTTACCCTTTCTCCCCCTTTGCTTCTCCTTTTCTACATTCTACCTCTGTCGCATCCATTTTCCTCCCCCCTCCCCCATCCCTCCAACATATTCCTTTTAGCTTCTCTGCCGTTTGGCCGTTCACACCCTTTATTTTCTCTGTGGATGGCTATTAGCAGCCTTTCCTCTGGTTTCTGTGGCTATGACTCATCTTTCATTCCCTCTCCCTGCAGTATAAATATCTCCCACTTTCTATGCCTTTTAGCTTTCACAAAGAGTCATCTGGACTCGAAACGTCAGCTCTTTTCTCTCCTTACAGATGCTGCCAGACCTGCTGAGATTTTCCAGCGTTTTCTCTTTTGCTTTCAGATTCCAGCACCCGCAGTAAGTTGCTTTTATCCAGGAATTTCCTCTCCTCAGCTCTATATGCAGCAGAACAAAAGATGGCGCAAGTGCTGACGTGTAAATTAATAAAACCGTTTTAAGTTTGATGAAAGTTTTAAACACGAGAGGTTATTGCCCACTTAAGGCCCCCAATCCACCTCCACTGGCTGACGGAGGGCGGACCAGAGCGGGAAGGAGGTTTATCACCAGCTTTGGTGAAAGGGTGAGCAGGAAGGGAGTTACCCCCTTCGAGGACATCCCCACATGAATTGCAGTATAAATATCTCCCACTTTCTATGCCTTTTAGCTTTGACAAAGGGTCGTCTGGACTCGAAACATGATTGTACTCACCGCCCCCAAGCAAAGCATGGGGTCAATTCTTAGTTTTCAAGACATAGGGTGGGATTTTCCAGCCGCACTCACCCCAAGGCTGGAAAATCCTGCCCAAGATTAATGGACCTTCGCATGGTCTGTATCCCACCCGCTACGATTCCCGTGGTGGGCTAGACTGTAAAATTCCACCCATAGAGTTTTGTTGATGAGGTTATTATGCAAGAAAGGTGGGTGGATTAGAACAAAGAACAAAGAACAGTACAGCACAGGAAACAGGCCCTTCGGCCCTCCGAGCCTGTGCCGCTCATTGGTCCAACTAGACCAATCGTTTGTATCCCTCCATTCCCACGCTGCTCATGTGACTATCCAGGTAAGTCTTAAACGATGCCAGCGTGCCTGCCTCCACCACCCTACTTGGCAGCACATTCCAGGCCCCCACCACTCTCTGTGTAAAAAACATCCCTCTGATATCTGAGTTATAACTCGCCCCTCTCACCTTGAGCCCATGACCCCTCGTGATCGTCACCTCCGACCTGGGAAAAAGCTTCCCACTGTTCACCCTATCTATACCCTTCATAATTTTATACACCTCTATTAGGTCTCCCCTCATTCTCCGTCTTTCCAGGGAGAACAAGTCCAGTTTACCCAAACTCTCCTCATAGCTAAGACCCTCCATACCAGGCAACATCCTGGTAAACCTTCTCTGCACTCTCTCTAACGCCTCCACGTCCTTCTGGTAGTGCGGCGATCAGAACTGGACGCAGTATTCCAAATGTGGCCTAACCAGCGTTCTATACGTTGAGTGAGGATAGAGATTTTATCAGCCATGACTTAGTTGACTGGTAGAGCAAGGCAGAGGGGCTGAATGGCCTCCTCCTCTTCTTACATTCCCCTAATAACAGAGAGCCGTAGAACTGCTATGATTATTGGCCTGGTTTTTAACACGTGGGCCGGCCTGCAGAGAGAGCAAAACTAACATGGTGTTGGAGGTGGAAAGCTTGGACAAGGGTAACTCCAGGAGTTACTTTACTTAAGGTTGATTTCCACTTGCATATGAAACCTGCCCAGGATTTTGCTGCATGGATATCCGCCTTTCCCTTCTTTTCACACTTCCGGTGAGCTTTGGTTCCCGCTTCCTCACACTGAACACAAGCCCTTTCTGTCAACATTCTTACACCCCAAAAGTTCCTTGACAACCAGCCAATGAATTGATCAGAAACCCAATTGCATCATTCGATTAGGCCAATCAGATAGAGTCAGCACAGAGGCTCTGGACCTTCCAGACCCCAATCATGGTTCGGCCTTACTGCATATAGCTTGCATTCCAATGCCCATCTAAGGAAACACTGGCTCCAAAAGTTCTGTAACCAACTTCTTCAACTCTTTTCATAAAATCATCATCATGGATAGAATCCCTACAGTGCAGGAGGAGGCCATTCAGCCCATCGAGCCTGCACCAACAAAAATCCCACCCAGGCCCTATCCCTGTAACCCCACGTATGTACCCTGCTAATCCCCCTGACACTAATTTAGCATGGCCAATCAACCTAAGTCGCACTTATTTGGACAGTGGGAGGAAACCCACGGGGAGAATGTGCCAACTCCACACAGACAGTGACTGGAGGCCGGAATTGAACCCGGGTCCCTAGTGTTGTGAGGCAGCAGTGCTAACCCACTGTGCCACCGTGCCGCCCATTGTTGCTTGGGGACAAGCTGTTACACCTAACACCTTGGGCGGAATTTTCCCGTCCCGCCCGCCACAGGAATCGTAGCAGGTGGGACACGGCCATTGGCCTCAGGCGGGATTTTCCGACCCTGGGGCGAGCACATCAGACAATCCCCATGCCTTGTGTCCTTTGATAAGTTTCAGGCCACAGGAAATCCCAGCAAACTTAAACACAACACTGGTGAAAGATCAGGTTTGCTGGATTAAAGATCTTTCAGCATATTAAAAGTTAAATCTCTGCAGGACGTTTGGCCACAATAGTGAGATAAGCAGAGAGCTTCTGTCACTCTTCCATCTTAGATCTGGAACTAGCAACATCTTCTTAATAAACCTGCATCGTCTTTATATCAGAGAGCCTGGGTACTAGCAACCTTAGGCACACTTAGTCGACTTGAGTACAAATAGCACCAGACACCATGCATAATCCAATACGTGGCCTTTAATGACTAGTGCACAAGGAGAAACCCGCCTTCAGCTGTCCTGCAAGTGTTTCTGAAGTAGCAAACAAACAGCTTGGCAATTATAGTCAATTACAGCAAATCAGAAACAAGCAATTTTTCTAATTTGCATATATATCTGCCAATTAAATCCTGGCTTTTCACCTTTTCTCATTCGATGAAAAACTGACTGCTGCTAATCCTTCATTTGCATGGCATATCCCCATATCTCGCCTTTGGTATTTGTTACGGAAAAATCTGGTCTTGCTCAGCCTCTGGTGAAGGCCGAAAAGCAGAATGTTATGGGGCCTGTGCAGTTGAGGATTACCCTGTTCACGCTGAATAGCAGACACTGACCCCTTTTGAAGGTCCACAAGCTGATAAACATTTTCCACTACCGCACAGAGGAGACATCAAACTTCAATTTGAACACTTCAACTTTCACACAATTTAACTCCCAAACTATGAAACTTCAACCTGAACATTTTGACTTCCACATTTACGACAACCCACCAATGTGGTGGCCCCTCATTACTTCTCTGTGTGTGGTAGCTTCCAGTCGATACGTAACAAAGAAGTTTAAGTTTATTTATTAGTGTCGCAAGCAGGCTTACATTAACACTGCAATGAAGTTACTGTGAAAATCCCCTCGAAGAAATTGAAGAACTTGTGCAAAAGAAGAAATTGGTCACGAGAATCAGAGGTTTTGTTTTTCCGATTGGATTCTAAAGGAAATGAAAGCCAGCATTTCAGATTGAAAAACTGATCAAAGGCAAGGAAAAGAATCTCCGATGCGTTACAGAAAGATGCGGTAACCGTGAGTAAGCAATAAACAGCGTTAAACTTACTTACTGTTCACTAAAGTGGGTAGACTTCCAAGCTGCAGAAACTGCCCACATGGTGAAGCACAACAGGCTGCAGGAACGGAGAAACAAAATGTCTGTGGGAATCTTACTGCTCCAGGGAAAGTGAAACTGTGGCGTTGTTAGCTCGGGTGCCCCTCTTACATTGTGTGAGGAAGAGGGGGAAAAAACTGAAGGAAGTATAAAACCCGGGAACCCGATAACCAAAAATAACAGGACAAGGTAGCGCTGTGGACGTATTGGATTAGGATTTTCAGCTCAGGTGAGGGAAGATTCCAATCTTATCTCCAAGCAAATCAATTACGAGATGAGCTAAAGGTTCCAAAGACCGCAAGGAACTACAAAAGGTCGTGAATGTAGCCCAATCCATCACGCAAACCAGCCTCCCATCCACTGTCTCTGTCTACACTTCCTGCTGCCTCGGCAAAGCAGCCAGCATAATCAAGGACCCCACGCATACTCTTTTCCACCTTCTTCCGTCGGGAAAAAGATCGGAAAGTCTGAGGTCACGTCCCAATCAACTCAAGAACAGCTTCTTCCCTGCTGCCGTCAGACTTTTGAATAGACCTACCACGCATTAAGTTGATCCTTCTCTACACCCTAGCTATGACTGTAACACTACATTCTGCGCACTCTCATTTCCTTCTCTATGAACAGTATGCTTTGTTTGTATAGCACGCAAGAAACAATACTTTTCACTGGCTACTAATATATGTGACAAGAATAAATCAAATCAAATCAATGTTTCTCAGTTTGTCGGATGTAAACTTTTAAATTACTACACAGTCTAGTCCGCCCAGCAAACAGGAGTTAAAATCTACAAGAAACTGACAAAAATTTCAGAGAGGTATTTCTCACTGAGACCACTCATTATTGCAGAAAGATTTTAGTTCCACTGGCAAAGTCAGGAGGAAGCATTTCAGGGTTCATGGTGACCTTATGAAGGCGAGTTGAGTATTGCGAATTTGGTGCGACGCTTGATGATACTTTTCACGATCGGTTGGTATGTGGAGTCTGGAGTGATGTTATTCAGGGAAAGCTGCTCACTGAAGGAACACTGACCATGAAATCCGAGTGGACATTGCAGTGTCATTGGAGCTGGCTGCGAAAGAGGCTTCGCAGATAGGAGTCAGGGCAAAGATCCACAAAATAGAGACAACTCAAAATAAATCTGCAAAATTATAAGCATGTCATCGATGTGGACAAGCAGCGGGGAAATGCTGGAATCGAGAAAACAAGTACAAGAATTGTGGCAAAAGGGGCCATATTGCCAAAGCATACCGGACATGGCAAACGTCCCCTACGCCAAGAAAAAGAACACATTGAAGCCTGCAGGAAGAATCTATCAGGTGTCAGGCAAAGATGAAGATGCCTTAGAAGACAACGTGCCAAGACAAGTTCAAGAGTTGACACTAGGGGTGGAATCGTAGCATGCCAAGACAAGTTCAAGAGTTGACACTAGGGGTGGAATCATGGGACATGGACCATGCAAAGGGCTGTTGACCTCAGGTGGAATTTTCCTGCCTTGGGGCGAGTGCGGCTGGAAGATCCTGCCCGAGGCATCCTGTCAGTACATGGTAATTCACAATGTTTCTGGGTACTCCCAAAACCTGATGGTAAACAGATCAAAATGGAAGTGGATACTGGGGGCCGTGGTATGATTGATATCTGAGACAATTTATAAGCAGAAGTTAAAGCATTTACCATTGGAAACCATCAACTGTTACCCCAAGGGCGTACACAGAAGAGGTCATACCACTAAGAGGATACATTGGGATAGAAGTGAAAGTGAATGGACAAACAGTGGAGTTGCCCCTCCATGTTGTTCATGAGAACTCTCCTGCTTTATGCGGAAGACTAAACTCAACCGGGGAGCTGCAAGTCAACTGGTCAATGGGAAGACTGACTTACAGCAACTTCTAGAAAAGTACAAACCTGTGTTGAAAACTCACTGGGCGCAATTACTTGAGTTGAAGTCCAACTCAAAATTAAGCCTGACAGTACGCCAAAATATCTAAAAGCCAGAACATTACCTTACGCCATCAGATCAAAAGTTGAAGAAGAACTAGAAAGATTAGTCCAAACAGGAGTCATTGAACCAATTACATAAGTGATTGGGCTACACCAATTGTGCCTGTGCTAAAACCTAAAGACTCAATAAAGACATGTGGAGATTTCAAGACAATGCTTAACCCAATATTGTGTGGTGATCAATATCCACTGTTGTTGATTGAATACCTATTTATTGGACTATCTGAAGGCCAGAAATTCAGTTAAATAGCTCTATCACACTCGTACTTACAAATGAGCGTGACTTCAAGTTCACAACCGTTCCTCACTATCGTGACACACAAAGGTCCATTTCGATACCGGAGACTGCTATTCGGGATAACCCAACTGATTTTAATAAGGTCGGATACGATTTGGCCAGAGTGGACTGGGAGCAAACACAATTAGGTAAATCTGTGATAGAACAGTGGGACGTATTCAAGAAGGACGGGCAGCACGGTAGCACAGTGGTTAGCACTGCTGCTTCACAGCTCCAGGGACCTGGGTTCGATTCCCGGCTTGGGTCACTGTCTGTGTGGAGTTTGCACATTCTCCTCGTGTCTGCGTGGGTTTCCTCCGGGTGCTCCGGTTTCCTCCCACAGTCCAAAGATATGCGGGTTAGGTTGATTGGCCATGCTCAAATTGCCCTCAGTGTCCTGGGATGCGTAGGTTAGAGGGATTAGTGGGTAAACATGTAGGGATATAGGGGTAGGGCCTGGGTGGGATTGTGGTCGGTGCAGACTCGATGGGCCGAATGGCCTCTTTCTGTAAGAACATAAGAACATAAGAAATAGGAGCAGGAGTAGGCCATCTAGCCCCTCGAGCCTGCCCCGCCATTCAATAAGATCATGGCTGATCTGACGTGGATCAGTACCACTTACCCGCCTGATCCCCATAACCCTTAATTCCCTTACCGATCAGGAATCCATCCATCTGCGCTTTAAACATATTCAGCGAGGTAGCCTCCACCACCTCAGTGGGCAGAGAATTCCAGAGATTCACCACCCTCTGGGAGAAGAAGTTCCTCCTCAACTCTGTCTTAAACCGACCCCCCTTTATTTTGAGGCTGTGTCCTCTAGTTTTAACTTCCTTACTAAGTGGAAAGAATCTCTCCGCCTCCACCCTATCCAGCCCCCGCATTATCTTATAAGTCTCCATAAGATCCCCCCTCATCCTTCTAAACTCCAACGAGTACAAACCCAATCTCCTCAGCCTCTCCTCATAATCCAAACCCCTCATCTCCGGTATCAACCTGGTGAACCTTCTCTGCACTCCCTCCAATGCCAATATATCCTTCCTCATATAAGGGGACCAATACTGCACACAGTATTCCAGCTGCGGCCTCACCAATGCCCTGTACAGGTGCATCAAGACATCCCTGCTTTTATATTCTATCCCCCTCGCAATATAGGCCAACATCCCATTTGCCTTCTTGATCACCTGTTGTACCTGCAGACTGGGCTTTTGCGTCTCATGCACAAGGACCCCCAGGTCCCTTTGCACGGTAGCATGTTTTAATTTGTTTCCATTGAGATAGTAATCCCATTTGTTATTATTTCCTCCAAAGTGTATAACCTCGCATTTATCAATGTTATACTCCATTTGCCATATCCTCGCCCACTCACTCAGCCTGTCCAAATCTCTCTGCAGATCTTCTCCGTCCTCCACACGATTCACTTTTCCACTTATCTTTGTGTCGTCTGCAAACTTCGTTACCCTACACTCCGTCCCCTCCTCCAGATCATCTATATAAATGGTAAATAGTTGCGGCCCGAGTACCGATCCCTGCGGCACGCCACTAGTTACCTTCCTCCAACCGGAAAAACACCCATTTATTCCGACTCATTGCTTCCTGTCGGATAGCCAGTCCCCAATCCACTTTAACACACTACCCCCAACTCCGTGTGCCCTAATCTTCTTCAGCAGCCTTTTATGGGGCACCTTATCAAACGCCTTTTGGAAATCCAAAAACACCGCATCCACCGGTTCTCCTCCATCAACCGCCCTAGTCACATCTTCATAAAAATCCAACATGTTCGTCAAGCACGACTTTCCCCTCATGAATCCATGCTGCGTCTGATTGATCGAACCATTTCTATCCAGATGCCCTGCTATCTCCTCTTTAATAATGGATTCCAGCATTTTCCCTACTACAGACGTTAAGCTGACCGGCCTATAGTTACCCGCCTTTTGTCTCCTTCCTTTTTTAAACAGCGGCGTAACATTAGCCGTTTTCCAATCAACCGGCACTACCCCAGAATGCAACGAGTTTTGATAAATAATCACTAACGCATCCACTATTACCTCTGACATTTCTTTCAATACCCTGGGATGCATTCCATCCGGACCCGGGGACTTGTCCACCTTCAGTCCCATTAGTACTGTAGGGTTTCTTTCTTTCTTTCTAAGGAAGTAGGGAGAGTACAGGGCTAACAAAGAAAAAGGGTGAGACCAACAAATCCAGTGATCCCTGAATATTGAGGGATATACAGCATTGGATAAAGAGAAAAAGAGAGGCTTATGTCAGACATCGAGGGCTCAAAACAGCCGAAGCCCTAGAGGAGGCAGGCGTAAAAGTAGATAGATCTCCAGGGCCAGATGAAATATATCCCAAGCTATTGAGTGAGGCAAGGGAGGAAATAGCAGTGACGCTGGCAATATTTTTCAATTCCTCTCTGGTCACAGGAGAGGTGCTGGAGGACAGCTGAAATGGTACCATTATTCAAGATGGGCGGCACAGTGGCACAGTGGTTAGCACTGCTGCCTCACAGTGCCAGAGATCCGGGTTCGATTCCAGGCTTCGGTGACTGTGTGGAGTTTGCACTTTCTCTCTGTGTCTGTGTGGGTTTCCTCCGGGTGCTCCGGTTTCCTCCCACACTCCAAAGATGTGCCGGTTAGATTGATTGGCCATGCTGAATAATTCCTTTCAGTCTCAAGGGGACTAGCAGGGTAAATATGTGGATAGGGCCTGGGTGGGTTTGTTGTTGGTGCAGGCTCAATGGGTGGAATGGCCTCCTTCTGCACTGCAGGGATTCTATGATTCTAATGGAGGAAGGGATAAACCAGGTAACTACAGGCCGGTCAGTCTAACCTCAGTGGTGGGAAACTATTGGAAGCAATTCTGAGAAACAGAATGAATCTGCATTTGGAGGGGCAGGGGTTAATCAAGAACAGTCAGCATGGTTTTGTTAAGGAGATCATGTCTGACCAACTTGATTGAACTTTCCGATGAGGTGACCTGGTGTGTAGATGAGGGCCATGCATTTGATGCAGTCTTCTTGGACTTCAGCAAAGTCCCACATGGGAGACTGATAGCAAAGGTAAGATCCCATGGGATTCAAGGAAATTTGGCAAATTGGATCAGTAGCAGGAAGCAGAGGGTGATGATCAAGGGGTTTTTCTGACTGGAAGACCATGTCCAGTGGGGTGCAGCAGGGATCAGTGTTGCAGCCCTTGCTATTTATGGTTTATATAAATGATTTAGACTTGAATGTGGGAGGGTTGATGAGTAAGTTCGCGGATGATATGAAAATTGGTGGGGTGGTAAATAGTGAGGAGGATAGCTTTAGATTACAGGAGGATATAGGCTGTCTGGTCAGCAGCAAATGGAATTCAATCCGGATAAGTGTCAGGTGACGCACTTGGGCAGGACAAACAAGACAAAGGACACATGACAAATGGCAGCACCCTGAGAAACACCGAGGATCAGAGGGACATTGGTGTGCATGTAAACCGGTTCCTTGAGGTAGCAGGACAGGTGGATAAAGTGGCTAAGAAGGCATATGCTATACTTGTCTTTATTAGCCGAGGCATAGAGTTTAAGAGAAGGAAAGTTATGCTGGAACTATATAAAACGTTGGTTGGGTCACAGATAGAGTATTGTGTGCAGATCTGGAACCCACATTATAGGAGGGGTGTGATAGCACTGGGAAGGGTGGAGAGGAATTTTACCAGGATGTTGCCTGGGCTGGAGAGTTTTAGTTATGAAGAG
The DNA here is from genome assembly GCF_964213995.1 of Mustelus asterias. Lineage (NCBI taxonomy): Eukaryota > Metazoa > Chordata > Chondrichthyes > Carcharhiniformes > Triakidae > Mustelus > Mustelus asterias. The sequence continues at coordinate 46,006,322 of NC_135824.1, read as the reverse complement.
AGATTGGATAGACTGGGGTTGTTTTCCTTGGAGTAGAGGAGACTGAAGGGGGACATGATTGAGATGTATAGGATGATGAGGGGTGGAGACAGAGTAGAGAGGAAGAAACTATTCCCTTGGTGGAGGGATCAATGACCAGGGGGCAGAGATTTAATGTAAGAGGCAGAAGGTTTTGAGGGGATGTGAGGGGAAACTTTTTCACTCAAAGGGTGGTGGGAGTCTGGAACTCACTGCCTGAAAAGGTGGTGGAGGCAGAGACTCTCATAATGTTGAAGAAGTCTGTCAGTGTGCAGTTTGCACGTTTTCCCCGTGACTCTGTGGGTTTCTGCTGGCTGGTTTGGTTTCTTCCCACAGTCCAAAGATGTGCCGGTTAGACAGACAGGCCATGCTAAATTGATCCTTAGTGTCCAAAAATGTGTAGATTAGGTGGATTAGGCATGGTAAATGTGTGGGGTTACAGGGATAGACTGGGAGAGAGGGCCTGGGTAAGATACTCTGTCAGACTTGATGGGCCGAATGGCCTCTTCTGCACTGTAGGGATTCTATGATACGTGTTTAAATGTCCACTTGTGATGTCAAGGCATACAAGACCAAGTGCTGGAAAATGGAATCAGAATAGTTGGGTGATTTGTCTTTGACCAGCGCAGACATGAAGGCGGTAGGGCCTTTTTCAGTGCTGTAGATCACTAGGACGGCAGGACTCTGCACCTGCTCTATTCCAGAGGTCCATCGATCAAATTTTGACTGGGCTAAGTGGCGCAGTGCTATCTAGACGATATTCTCAGGTTCAAGAGAACTTGGAAACCTTGGAAGACACACTGGTACAACTGCAAAAGCATACTAAAGAGAAAGATTAAACTTTTACAAGTCATCCATAAATTACTTGGGCCACATCATTGATGAAGATGGCTTGCATAAGGAACTGAAAAAGATGATAGCAATTTTAGAAGCACCACATCCTCAAAGTGTGACGCAACTGAGATCGTTTCTGGGATTGATCAACTATTATGGTAAAGTCGTTCCAAATTTCGCAATGCTAAAGTGGCTATTGAAGCCACCGCACACTTTGCTGTGTATCAAACAGGCACGGCACTGGACAGAAGAATGTGAAGGAGCTTACAAAGAGGTAAAAGAAGCCTTAAAGAAGTCAGCGTTATTGGTCCACTTCAATCCCAAACTGAAGTTACAACTTGAAATTCAGCATGCCCACTATGACTCTCACCAACTTTTATAGATGCACCATAGAAAGTATTCTTTCTGGTTGTATCACAACTTGGTATGGCTCCTGCTCTGCCCAAGACCACAAGAAGCTACAAAAGGTTGTGAATGTAGCCCAATCCATCACGCAAACCAGCCTCCCATCCATTGGCACTGTCTGCACTTGATGCTGCCTTGGAAAAGCAGCCGGCATAATTAAGGACCCCACACACCCCGGACATTCTCTCTTCCACCTTCTTCCATCAGGAAAAAGATATAAAAATCTGAGGTCACGTACCAACCGACTCAAGAACAGCTTCTTCCCTGCTGCCATCAGACTTTTGAATGGATCGCATTAAGTTGATCTTTCTGTACACACTAGCTATGACTATAACACTACATTCTGCACTCTCACCTTTCCTTGTCCCCTATATACTCTATGAACAGTATGCTTTTGTCTGTATAGCTCACAAGAAACAATATTTTTCATTGTATCCCAGTACATGTGACAATAATAAGTCAAATCAACGTCATACGGACCAGATATTAGTTTCAGGAAGTGAAATCACTGATGCTTCACCAGAAATATTTACATGTTAAATAGCGATACCTCTGAACAGAGACTAACCACAGAGACAAAACCAGGTCCTATTTCTGAAGGAACTTCAACACCGATGGAATCTGACGCTGAAACAGTTTCCCAGAAGGAATTACCAACAGAAGAAAAAGAGGACGCTTCAAAGGTCTCAAATAGTCAAATTGCAGAACATCGAGTACAACCCAAAATAAATAGATGTCCACCTGAGAGACTGTCTTTTTAATGTATATGTGGGAAATAATGGTGCATAGTAATGTATCTACTGTAGGGTGTGTTGTTGAAACATTGGGAAACTTTTTTGGGGAAGTAAAGGGGGAGGGATGTTATGTACTTAAAAGGGTTGCATTTCTTCTGATATGACGTCACGAGATCCGTAGTGATGTAAGCAGAGAGCTTAGCGAGCTTCTATGACGCTTCCATCTTCGACCTGGAACTAGCAACTCCTTCTTAATAAACTTGCATCGTGTTTTACTACAACCCACTAGCGTGGCCCCTCATTACTTTTCCCTTTGTGGTTGCTACCGGTTGATATACATAACAGGATCTCCCTTGTAAAAGGTAGAGTCGCCATTGTCCCAGGTGACCGTAGGAACAAAGAACAAAGAACAATACAGCACAGGAACAGGCCCTTCGGCCCTCCAAGCCCGCGCCGCTCCCTGGTCCAAACTAGACCATTCTTTTGTATCCCTCCATTCCCACTCCATTCATATGGCTGTCTAGATAAGTCTTAAACGTTCCCAGTGTGTCCGCCTCCACCACCTTGCCCGGCAGCGCATTCCAGGCCCCCACCACCCTTTGGCTGCCCTTCCCTTTGAAGGGGAGAGCTGACCAATGGTAATTTAACCTCAAGTGATGGGCAAGGTTGAGCCTATCATGAATAACCTCAGCCGGTGTGGGAATTAAACCCACGCTATTTGCGTCTTTCTGCATCACTAACCAGCCGTCCAGCCAACTGAGCTAAACCGACCCCGGTCCTTCCGCAATACTCCTTCCACTAATAATGGAGAGGGTTGATAAACACAGTATGGTTGGTACTGTGTGTATGGACTGGTTGATGCTGTGTATATGGACTGGTTGATGCTGTGTATATGGACTGGTTGATGCTGTGTATATGGACTGGTTGGTGCTGTGTATATGGACTGGTTGGTGCTGTGTATATGGACTGGTTGGTGCTGTGCGTATGGACTGGTTGGTGTTGTGTATATGGACTGGTTGGTGCTGTGTATATGGACTGGTTGATGCTGTGTATATGGACTGGTTGATGCTGTGTATATGGACTGGTTGGTGTTGTGTATATGGACTGGTTGGTGTTGTGTATATGGACTGGTTGATGCTGTGTATATGGACTGGTTGGTGTTGTGTCTACGGACTGGTTAGTTTTATGTATATGGACTGGTTGGTGCTGTGTATATGGACTGGTTGGTGCTGTGTATATGGACTGGTTGATGCTGTGTATATGGACTGGTTGGTGTTGTGTATATGGACTGGTTGGTGTTGTGTATATGGACTGGTTGATGCTGTGTATATGGACTGGTTGGTGTTGTGTCTACGGACTGGTTAGTTTTATGTATATGGACTGGTTGGTGCTGTGTATATGGACTGGTTGATGCTGTGTATATGGACTGGTTGGTGCTGTGTATATGGACTGGTTGGTGCTGTGTATATGGACTGGTTGGTGCTGTGTATATGGACTGGTTGGTGCTGTGCGTATGGACTGGTTGATGCTGTGTATATGGACTGGTTGGTGTTGTGTATATGGACTGGTTGGTGCTGTGTATATGGACTGGTTGGTGCTGTGTATATGGACTGGTTGGTGTTGTGTATATGGACTGGTTGGTGCTGTGTATATGGACTGGTTGGTGTTGTGTCTATGGACTGGTTAGTTTTATGTATATGGACTGATTGGTGCTGTGTATATGGACTGGTTGGTGTTGTGTCTATGGACTGATTGGTTTTATGTATATGGACTGGTTGGTGCTGTGTATATGGACTGGTTGGTGCTGTGTATATGGACTGGTTGGTGTTGTGTGTATGGACTGGTTGGTGTTGTGTCTATGGACTGATTGGTTTTATGTATATGGACTGGTTGGTGCTGTGTATATGGACTGGTTGATGCTGTGTATATGGACTGGTTGGTGCTGTGTATATGGACTGGTTGGTGCTGTGCATCTGGCCTGGTTGGTGTTGTGTGTATGGACTGGTTGGTGTTGTGTCTATGGACTGATTGGTTTTATGTATATGGACTGGTTGGTGCTGTGTATATGGACTGGTTGGTGTTGTGTCTATGGACTGATTGGTTTTATGTATATGGACTGGTTGGTGCTGTGTATATGGACTGGTTGATGCTGTGTATATGGACTGGTTGGTGCTGTGTATATGGACTGGTTGGTGCTGTGCATCTGGCCTGGTTGGTGTTGTGTGTATGGACTGGTTGGTGCTGTGTATATGGACTGGTTGGTGCTGTGTATATGAACTGGTTGGTGTTGTGTATATGGACTGTTGAAGTACCACAGAATGGGCTTGTCAACAAAACCGAAGCTTGTATGATTGAAGGATCAGGGGCAGTATTGCACAAGAGATCAGTCACAGGGCAGAAGGCAGAGAACTGTGGTGGGCAGTACACCAGACAAAAGCAGTCCCAAATGTCAGTGTTGGGGCCGCTGCTATTCTTGATCATTGTATCATAGAATCCCTACAGTGCAGGAGGAGGCCACTCGGCCCATCAAGTCTGCACCGACTCTCTGAAAGAGCATCTTACCCACGTCCACCACCTGCCCTATCCCCAAAACCCCACCCATTTACCCCATTAACCGACACATCTTTGGACACCAAGGGACAATTTATCATGGCCAATCGACCTAACCTGCACATCTTTGGACTGTGGGAGGAAACCGGAGCACCCAGAGGAAACCCACGCAGACACGGGGAGAACATGCAAACTCCACACAGACAGTGACCCAAGCCAAGAATTGAACCCAGGTCCCTGGCGCTGTGAGGCAGCAGTGCTAACCACTGTGCCACCGTGCTGCCCCCAAGTCCAAGCTCGGGAACTTACCGGGCTGGTTTGAGGCAGTCGGTTTTAAGCCCCTGCTGCTTGTTTCCCATTGGACGAGCCCCTGCTTGTTTAATAGAGGGGGTTCATACTCCATGAAGACCAGGAGGGGATCTATTGATGATCCCCGTATCCTTCGTGACCACCATAACATTCCTCCCCCTTTAGGTCTGTTCCCTCCTCCCGCCAGTACCCCCGCCGTGAGAAGGTCCTTTCTGCCGCTTGGTAATCGGTCTGAGTGCAGCCGAAGGGGGGAACCGGATCTGGTGGTGTGAACTGAACTGGGGACTTCCGTTTCCGGAGGGAGCATTGCAAAGCCACTGGTTTCCTCTTCGGGTTCTGCTTCAGCCGGGGCACCAACTTCCTCCGCTTCCATCTCAGAGTCCGTGTACCCGGAAGTGCAGGCGTGGGGTCGGCTTCGAGTTGTTGCCCGACGCTGGCGGGGGACTACCTCCATGGCCGATAACGAGGCCTTGCTCTGGATAGACTCTCTGAGGTGGTCCAGGTATTTCCTCACGACTTTGCCCTAGACTTTTCCTTTGCAGGACACTGGCCCCGTTTTCTCCATTCTGATCCCAGGAGGCCAGCTGGGACCATCTCGCAAGTTCCTTCCTCACATGAACCAGGTCGCCTGTTTCAAATGTTCTTTCTGTCCTTGTAGAATCATGATTCTTATTTCAGGTTTTCTCACTGGGTCTCCGCCCTCCCCGCCAGGTTTGGGAACAGTGGAGCTCAGTCTTGTCCGAAGACCACTGTCCCATTAATGGTTCCGCTGGGACAATTCCTGTTGTATGAGGAGTGGTCCTATAGTCAAATCGGAATCGTGCCAACTTGGTCTCTATGGATGCCCTCACTTGTTTCTTCATGCCAGGTTTAAAAGTCCCTTCCACCAGGAATCAAGGTCCCGGGGCCAGAAGTCTCAGCCATTGAAAGCTGCTGGCCACTCAGTGTCTGATAGCTCATGTGCTCAACTGCGCCACTGGGAGGCTGTTTCCGGAAGGACATGCCTCAGCAATGTTTTGTGGGAATGACTTCCTGACTTCCAATCCCCTTTGCGTGCAGAAGCTTTTCCTGGCATCACCCCTGAGGGAGCCTGGCTCTGATTTTAAAGTTTTTCCAATTGGGTACTTGACAAACTTCTGGTTTCAACATTGAGTTCGACAACTTCAGCCCATGAGTCTGCACGGTGGCACAGTGGTTAGCACTGCTGCTTCTCTGTGGGGAGTTTGCACATTCTCCCCGTGTCTGCGTGGGTTTCCTCCGGGTTTCCTCCCACAGTCCAAAGATGTGCGGGTTAGGTTGATTGGCCGTGCTAAAAATTGCCCTTAGTGTCCTGAGATGCGTAGGTTAGAGGGATTAGTGGGTAAATATGTAGGGATATGGGGGTAGGGCCTGGGTGGAATTGTGGTCGGTGCAGACTCGTTGGGCCGAATGGCCTCTTTCTGTACTGTAGGGTTTCTATGATTCTATGATGATTCTCAGTGCCAGGGGCCCAAGTTCAATTCCTGGCTTGGGTCACTGTTTGTGTGGAGTTTGCACATTCTCCCCGGGTCTGGGTGGGGATACTCTGGTTTCCTCCTCTGAAAGACGTGCTGGCAAGGTTCATTGGCCGTACTAAATTCTCCCTCAGTGTACCCGAACAGGCGCTGGAGTGTGGCGACTAGGGCATTTTCACAGTAACTTCATTGCAGTGTTAATGTAAGCCTACTTGTGACACTCATAAATAAACTTAAATTTTTATTTTTATTTTCATTTCCCCTAGTTTGAACCAGTTTGTGTCTCATTTTCATGTTTTGCTTTCAGATCTGATTCTGCTATTGACACCTATTCTGGATCAGTGCCTTGTTTCTTTATGACTACCATCACCATTCCCTTTGACCTTTGCTCCATGACATCTTTGGTATCTGATCTCCCCAGCCCTCCCCAGTATCTGATCTCCTCAGCCTATCCCTGAACTCCTGTTTTGTTCTCACCAGAGCCCCTCCCCTTCTCAACAGCATAAAAGCCTTCATATGCTGGAACTATATAAAATGTTGGTTGGGTCACAGCTAGAGTATTGTGTGCAGTTCTGGAACCCACAATACAGGAAGGATGTGATAGCACTGGGAAGGGTGGAGAGGAGATTTACCAGGATGTTGCCTGGGCTGGAGAGTTTTAGTTATGAAGAGAGATTGGAGAGACTGGGGTTGTTTTCCTTGGAGCAGAAAAGACTGAGGGGGGACATGATTAAGATGTATAAAATTATGAGGGGCATAGATAGATTGGAAAGGAAGAAACTTTTCCCCCTGGTGGAGGGATCAGTGACTAGAGGACATAGGTTTAAGATAAGGGCCAAGAGGTTTAGAGGGGATAGAAACTATCCCTTGGTCTCTTTAGCCCCAAGAGCTATATCTAATTTCTTCCTAAAATCACACAACATTTTGGCCTCAGCTACGTTCTGTGGGAGTGAATTCCACACATTCACCACCCTCTGGGTGAAGAAATTTCTCCTCACCTCGGTTCTAAAAGGTTTACCCCTTACCCTCAAACTATGACCTCTAGTTCTGGACTCCCCCCACCATCGGGAACATTCTTTCTGAACCTACCCTGTCTAACCCTGTTAGAGTTTTATAAATTTCTATGAGATCCCCTCTCACTCTGTGTGAGGAAAAGCATTTTCATCCAGAGGGTAGTGGGAGTTTGGAACTCGCTGCCTGAAAGGAAGGTGGAGGCAGAGACCCTCATAACATTGAAGTAGTATTTAGATGTGCACTTGTGATGCCAATACAACAAAGCTATAGACAAGGCTTCTATACAACAAGGCTATAGACTGGAAACAAGTGCTTGAAAATGGGATTAGAATAGTTGGGTGATTTGTCTTGACTGGTGCAGATGCAATGGGCCGAAGGGCCTTTTTCTGTGCTACAGACCTCTATGATTCTAAGGGGGCAATTCTCCCAAAAAAGTTCTAAGTGCTGAATTCGCGGGAAAACTGTTGTAAATCATGATTGTTTTTTCAGTGGGAGTTCAGACATGAATCTCCCGCACTCTGTGCAATGCAGAGGTCACAATCGTGAATATCATTAAAAGCTCGGGGAGGGTCTATTCGCGCTGGAGTCTGACAGCTCCGGATCTCTGCGCATGCGCAGTGGCCCTGATCTGTCAGCCTCTGGTTTGCTGGCCAGCTCGATCGTTGGCCAGCCCAGGACCCTCACAGTGCTGCCCCTCTAGCCCCCCCACAGCACGGTCGTGGCCCCCACGAGTATTCCCGGGCCAGCCCTGACACCCCTCACGTTCCAGAGTGCCCCATTCTCCAATCCCACACCCACCCCCCCAGCAGTGACAATCCCCCCCAACACCCCCACCATGGCAGACCCGTTCCCCCCCATGGGAGGTAGACCCCCCCACGGGAGGCAGACCCCCCCCACGGGAATCAACCCCGCCAGCCCGTCCCAATCGCTGGCCTCTCTCCAATCCTGACCGATCCTCATGCAGAGTGACAGTGGGACACAGGAAGCTCCCACAAGAAACAGACAATCCCTTTTAGCAATCTTGGTGGAAGGACAACTGTTCCCCAAACGTAAACTACCTCCTTCCTCTTTGAAATAGTGCCATGGGACTTTGTGGCAACTGGAGAGGGCAGTCTGGGGCCTCGATTTGACTTAAAAGACAGCCCCTGAGACAGCGCCACACTCCTTCAGTCCCACACTGGAGCATCGGCCTGGGATTTCATCAGGTTTGTTGGCAGGAGATCTGATTCCAAAGCCCACTGCGCTGTAGCTCCGTCTGGAGACTTGGGACAATCCCTAGATCAATTCCAAATGGGCTCACGATAGGAAAAGGAAAGAATGATCCCGACATAACATAAGGAATGATGAGGGACCTATATTTGAATATTTCTGCATCAAATAGGGGATCTTATTAAATCCCCACAAGCGTCTGAGCTCACTTGATACTGGAAGAGATTATTCATTATCCTGAAATAAATTTTCTTTGGGGTTCCAATCCCCAACCTTGTTGCATTCCTGTTTTTCCTTGTTGAATGTTTTTAAGGCAAAAATAGATAGATTTTTGAACACTAAAGGAATTAAGGGTTATGGCGAGCGGGCGGGTAAGTGGAGCTCAGTCCATGAATAGATCGGCCATGATCTTATTGAATGGTGGAGCAGGCTCGAGGGGCCGAATGGCCTACTCCTAGTTCCTATGTTCTATTTGTTCCTGGGACAGCACGGTGGCACAACGGGGATGAAGTAGAAAGGGTCAAGAGCTGTAAGGTTTTAGATGTCCAGATCACCAACAACCTACCCTGGTCCCCCCATGCCGACACTCTGGTTAAGAAAGCCCACCAACGCCTCTACTTTCTCAGAAGACTAAGGAAATTTAGCATGTCCGCTATGACTCTCACCAACTTTTACAGATGCACCATAGAAAGCATTAGTTCTGGTTGTAGCACAGCTTGGTATGGCTCCTGCTCTGCCCAAGACCGCAAGGAACTACAAAGGGTCGTGAATGTAGCCCAATCCATTACACAAACAATCCTCCCATCCATTGACACTGTCTACACTTCCCGCTGCCTCGGCAAAGCAGCCAGCATAATTAAGGACCCCACGCACCCCAGACATTCTCTCTTCCACCTTCTTCCGTCGGGAAAAAGATACAAAAGTCTGAGGTCACGTACCAACCAACTCACGACCAGCTTCTTCCCTGTCAGACTTTTGAATGGACCTGCCTCACATCAAATTGATCTTCCTCTGGACCCCAGCTCTAACTGTAACACTACATTTTGCACTCTCTCATTTCCTTCTCTATGAACGGTATGTTTTGTCTGCATAGTGCGCAAGAAGCAATACTTTTCACTGTATGTTAATACATGTGACAATAATAAATCAAATCAAAATCATTTATGGTGAATTGGCATGGGCTGAATGTCAAACATCAAAGTTTCAATGAGTGCGGCATGGACTGCAGAATCTTTGAGAGAGAAAAATATTGACCTAAAGGCATTGGGCCCAACCAGGTTTGGCAGCGTGGATGTTTGATTTGATTTGATTTATTATTGTCACGTGTATTTGTATATAGTGAAAAGTATTGTTTCTTGCACGCTATACAGACAAAGCATACCGTTCATAGAGAAGGGCGGCACGGTAGCACAGTGGTTAGCACTGCTGCTTCACAGCTCCAGGGACCTGGGTTCGATTCCCGGCTTGGGTCACTGTCTATGTGGAGTTTGCACATTCTCCTCGTGCCTGCGTGGGTTTCCTCCGGGTGCTCCGGTTTCCTCCCACAGTCCAAAGATGTGCGGGTTAGGTTGATTGGCTATGCTAAAAAAATTGCCCTTAGTGTCCGGAGATGCGTAGGTTAGAGGGATTAGTGGGTAAATATATAGGGATATGGGGGTCGGGCCTGGGTGGGTTTGTGGTCGGTGCAGCCTTGATGGGCCGAATGGCCTCTTTCTGTACTGTAGGGTTTCTATGTTTCTGAAACGAGAGAGTGCAGAATGTAGTGTTACAGTCATAGCTAGGGTGTAGAGAAAGATCAACTTAATGCAAGGTAGGTCCATTCAAAAGTCTGACAGCAGCAGGGAAGAAGCTGTTCTTGAGTCGGTTGGTACGTGATCTCAGACTTTTGTATCTTTTTTCTAATGGAAGAAGGTGGAACAGAGGTGGTGCGTGGAGTCCTTAATGATGCTGGCTGCTTTGCCGAGGCAGCGGGAAGTGTAGACGGAGTCAATGGATGGGAGGTTGGTTTTGCGCGATGGATTGGGCTACATTCACGACCTTTCGTAGTTCCTTGAGGTCTTGGGCAGAGCAGGAGCCATACCAAGCTGTGATACAACCAGAAAGAATGCTTTCTAAGGTGCATCTGTAAATGTTGGGGAGAGTCGTAGCGGACGTGCCAAATTTCCTTTGGTGGGACTGAATGAGGGAAGTACCAGTGTCAGTTGGAATTACTCAAATCTCGAGGCCACCAAGGAGGAAGAACATCAGGAGCTGAGACGGCCAAACAACCTGTGCAAACAGGCTGTTGTGTAATGCAAACTGCCTACAGCAGCCACACGAGAAAGGAGGAAACCTCAGCCAGAGCTACGGCGGGGGGGGGGGGGGTGGGGAACTGAGGGGCCACACACACACACACACACACACAATCCAGACACAGTGGGGGTGAGTTTGGGGAAACGGCCACAGGGGATTGAAGCCAGGTGGGGTGGAGGGGGTGCCAGAGAGACCAACTGCAGCCCAGGCGAGTGAGGACAACTGTTGACATTGACACAGGGAGCAGCGGATACTCGAGGAAGGCCACATCTTTGAATCATCTTTAAATGTCGCAAAAGCAAAACAAATGCTCAAAATCAAAAATAAAAGCAAAAAGAAATAGCTACGTTGGAATGCTGCAAGCAATCCACCTATCTTGTATCTGGGTAACCCTCCTATCCTGCAGGGGGTGCTGTGGGTAACCCTCCTCTCCTACGGGTGGAGCTGTGGTTAACCCTCCCATCCTGTAGGGGGAGATGTGGGTAACCCTCCCATCCTGCAGGGGAAGCTGTGGGTATCCGTCCCATCCTGTAGGGGGAGATGTGGGTAACCCTCCCATCCTGTAGGGGGTGCTGTGGGTATCCCTCCCATCCTGCAGGGGGCACTGTGGGTATCCCTCCCATCCTGCAGGGGGTGCTGTGGGTAACCCTCCCATCCTGTAGGGGGAGATGTGGGTAACCCTCCCATCCTGCAGGGGAAGCTGTGGGTATCCGTCCCATCCTGCAGGGGGTGCTGTGGGTAACCCTCCCATCCTGCAGGGGGCACTGTGGGTAACCCTCCCATCCTGCAGGGGGCACTGCGGGTATCCCTCCCATTCGGCCGGGTGGGGGGCTTGCTGTGGATATCCTTCCCATCCTACTGGGGGAGCTGTGGGTAACCCTCCCATACTGTAGGTGGGGCTATTGGTAACCCTCTCATCTTGCAGGGGGAGCTGTAGGTAACCCTCACGTCCTGTGGAGGGGGGGGGGGTGGTGCTGTTATTAAAATGTGATTAAAGGGGTCAATAACGTACCCCAGGCATCGTGGTGCCCGTGGGGTACGGAAGGCCTCCATGGTACAGGCAGACAATGCATTCCCCCTTTCCAGGGATGTCTGGCCATGGAAGAGAGGCAGACAGTCTGGACCACCTGTTTTCTGGACCAATTAGTGGCCTTCCACCAATTAGTGGATCACCCACATACTGCAGTCACAACACATCACCTGCCCCTGTCCAGCCATCTGTATTAGGTTTTAATTAATTAATTATTATTTTAACTCATTTCCCATTAATAAACCCCACCACTCTGAATGAGTTCTACTTCTGCTAGTAAAACCTTACTACTAATAAAACCTTATAATTACCACTAAATTAGCCACATTTTGTAGGTTAAATGAAGAAATTAGTTATCAGCCAAATGAGGAGCAGCCCAGAGGAGTCCTCCTCCTGCCTGCAAACCTGCTCCCCCCTCCCCCCTCCTCCCCAGCTCCATCCAGGGATGATCATCTTTGAGGCTCTGCTTTCTAATTTAGCCCCTAGCTGCTCATAATCCCCAAGCAGAACATCTTTCCCAGTCCTAGCTGTTGGTACCAAGGTGGACCGCGACAACTGGGTCAGAGGAGTCCTCCTCCTTCCTGCAACCCCCCCACCACCACCCCCTTCCTCCTCCCACTGCAGGTCCCTCTCCAGCCCAGAGAAGGCCTCTCAAATCTCGACATCAGGCAGGCAATACAATACAATACAGGCAGTTGGACTCCTGCTCTGGACTGCGGAAGAGCTTTTGTCCGTCCTCCTGACTACACTGACCTCAACTACCACGGCACTCCTATTGACTCCCCCCACTTGAATGGCTTCTCGCTCATCCACCTTGCAGCTCCCGCTTCCATCTCCACAAGATACCAGACCCTCAAACTTATTCAACAATTGATAGGTTCCTCCGCCTTGACACTCAGTCCCCGTACCTGCCTCACCCGCAGTCACACTCTCCTGGAATGAAATGTCCAGGTAACGTTTCCCCTCCTTGATGTGCTGCAGTATCTGCAGCTCAGCGATTCTGAGCATGTATGTCCTGGATCACACTGGCATTGAGGATCACCCACATACTGCAGTCACAACACATCACCTGCCCCTGTCCAGCCATCTGTATTAGGTTTTAATTAATTAATTATTATTTTAATTCATTTCCCATTAATAAACCCCACCACTCTGAATGAGTTCTACTTCTGCTAGTAAAACCTTACTACTAATAAAATCTTACAATTACCACTAAATTAGCCACATTTTGTAGGTTAAATGAAGAAATTATTTATCAGCCAATCGCTTATCAGTCCCTCCAACTTCCCTTATTCATGAATTCCCACATTCAGACTCTGTGGCCAGCAGCACACTCTATGACGAGCTGCTATCTTTATGCTGGCTTACTCTGTGCACTTAGCAAGACCACCTGTATTTATCCTGGCTGCAATTCTACAGAGATGAGTCAGCACAAGGGAAACTCGTTCAGACTCGTTGTCCTACAAACAAAATGCATCGTGCTCTCCTGGAGGGAGATTGCTTATCACTGACTTAACTTTAACAGTAAAATGCAGTTAAATTCCAATTGCAAAACTAGACTAGATTTTAGAAAGCGATTTACCCTGAAATGTAACCCTTCAGGAGTGTGAGATAATGCATTTTGGACGGTCCAATGCATGTAGGAATTATACAGTAAATGGTAGAACCCTTAGGAGTATTGACAGGCAGAGAGATCTGGGCGTACATGTCCACCGATCACTGAAAGTGGCAACGCAGGTGGATAAGGTAGTCAAGAAAGTACACGGCATGCTTGCCTTCATCAGTCGGGGCATTGAGTATAAAAATTGGCAGGTCATGCTGCAGCTGTACAGAGCCTTAGTTAGGCCTCTGATGCCCCATCAATCGAGCAAGGACTAGTTTGTATGCAAGAACAAATAGGCTTTTATTAGCAAAAGACTTGGAGCACACCCATGCCGATGAACTGGTCCAGACTGAGGCAGGGGGGTGGGGAGCAGTCGCCTTTATACCTGGACCAGGGGGTGGAGGAGTCCCGGGCAGGGCCGGCAGGGATGTGTCCAGGCATGTCACACACACAGGCAATAAGCTAACAGTGGTTTACCACATTCACCCCCTGTTTTAAAAAAAGAGTCCGGCGGGGGTGAGGTGGGTGGAACGATATTTACAGAATTAAAAATTTAGTCTCTCTGGGGGTTTGATCTGCCTCTGTGACCGCCGTAGTGCCGGTTGTAGTGTCGGTTCAGGTGGCCGCGGTGTTGGTTCAGGCGCCAAGTCGTAGTCGCTCGAGTTGTCTGTAGTCCCTTCAGATTGTCGGGTGCGTGGTGGCGGCTCCTGGGGCTCAGGCGTGCTGTATACGGGGGCTAGGGGAGCGTGCTGTGGCCCTGGTGCTGTATGGACAACGTTGGGGGTTGGGGGTGTGGGGTTGTGGGTCGTAGTGGTCCCTGGGGCACCTGTGGGTGCCAGGTCTCAAATAGAGACCATATCCTCCCGCCCGTCGGGGTACGCCACATAGGCATATTGGGGGTTGGCGTGGAGGAGTTGGACCCTTTCAACCAGGGGGTCCGACTTATGGGTCCTCATGTGCTTCCAGAGCAGGACAGGGCCTGGGGACGTCAGCCACGACGATAGTGAGGTCCCCGAGGAGGACTTCCTGGGGAAAACAAACATTCTTTCATGAAGGGTAGCATTGGTAGCTGTGCAAAAGAGTGATCTAATCGAGTGTAGTGCATCAGGGAGGACCTCTTGCCAGCGGGTGACTGGAAGACCTTTAGATCTCAGAGCTAGTAAAACGGCCTTCCAGACTGTCACGTTCTCCCTCTCTACCTGTCCGTTCCCCCTGGGGTTGTAGCTGGTGGTCCTACTCGAGGCTATGCCTTTGGGGAGCAGGTACTGTCGCAGCTCATCACTCATAAAGGAGGATCCCCGGTCGCTATGGATATAGCTAGGAAACCCGAACAGAGTGAAGAGGCTGTGCAGGGCCCTGACGACCGTGGCCGAGGTCATATCCGGGCAGAGAATAGCGAAGGGGAAACGTGAATATTCGTCAATGACGTTGAGGAAGTATATGTTGCGGTCAGAAGAGGGGAGGGGGCCTTTGAAGTCGACACTTCGGCGTTCGAAAGGGCGGGTGGCCTTTATGAGGTGTGCTCTGTCTGGCCGATAGAAGTGCGGCTTGCACTCTGCGCAGACCTGGCAGTGTCTGGTTATAGACCTGACTTCCTCAATGGAGTAGGGCAGGTTACGGGCTTTAATGAAGTGAAAAAACCTGGTGACCCCCGGGTGGCAGAGATCGTTGTGGAGAGTCTGCAATTGGTCTATTTGTGCGCTGGCACATATTCCCCGGGACAGGGCGTCTGGGGGCTCATTGAGCTTCCGGGGCCGGTATAAGATGTCATAATTGTAGGTGGAGAGTTCGATTCTACACCTCAATATTTTATCGTTTTTGATCTTGCCCCGCTGCGTGTTATTAAACATGAATGCAACTGACCGTTGGTCCATGAGCAGGGTGAATCGTTTACCAGGTAAGTAGTTGCGCCAGTGCCATACAGCTTCCACTATGGCTTGGGCCTGCATCTCGACAGAGGAGTGTCGAATTTCAGGGTCTTGGAGGGTTCGTGAGAAGAAGGCCACAGGTCTGCCCGCCTGGTTAAGGGTGGCGGCTAGGGCGAAGTCAGACGTATCGCTCTCCACCTGGAATGGGATGGATTCGTCTACAGCGTGCATCGTGGCCTTCGCGATGTCTGCTTTGATGCGGTCGAAGGCCAGGCGGGCCTCTGCCGTCAGGGGAAAAGAGGGTGGATTTGATGAGCGGATGGGCTTTATCCGCATAATTGGGGACCCACTGGGCGTAATACGAGAAGAGGCCCATGCATCTCCTCAGTGCTTTGAGGCTGGTGGGGAGGGGCTTGTAATTGGGGGTGAGATTTGCAAACAGTGAGGGGGGGGGGCGACTTGAAGGGTCGAGAGGCTGCAGGTGGGCGATCTAAGAACTGCTGATTGCAAATGGAGAGCGGGGGAAAAGGCCCATTATACTCCATGGTGACGCTCGTAAGGTGACTCAGGAAATCTAGCCCCAGGAGTACGGCAGCGCAGAGTTGTGGCAGCACGAGGAGCCTGAAATTTTTGTACACTGTGCCCCGTACAGTCAGGGTCACCCACCAAGTGGGACTTTGAAGCCATGGAGATCGTTTGCTTCACTGGCATTACTGAAAGGGCGTAGCGACTCACTGTGTTAGGGTGAATAAAGCTCTCCGTACTCCCACAGTCAAATAAACAGTTCGTAATGCGACCGTTTACCTCGATGTCCATCATGGACCTGGCGAGTTGGTGAGGCCTGGATTGGTCCAGCGTAATCGAAACCACCGTTGGATTTTGCGAGTAGTCGCACGCGGCTGACGGCATCCAAGATGGCGGCCCCCGCAGATCGCACGCGGCTGATGGCATCCAAGATGGCGGCCCGCACGGCTCACACGCAGCTGATGGCGTCCAAGATGGTGGCCCGCACGGCCCACACGCGGCTAATGACATCCAAGATGGCGGCCTGCATGGCTCACACACGGCTACCGGCGCCCAAGATGGCGGCCCCCGTGGGTCGCACGCGGCGCTACTGGGCCTTCTTTCCACACCCGGAGCAGATCGCATCCTTCGCCAGGCAGCGTTGTTGGGGGTGCTTCCCCAGGCCGCAGAAGTAGCACTTCGGGCCTCCGGAGACTGCCGCAGCGTTCGGGTCATTGGTGGAACGTGGCGTGGCGTCGGCCTGTGGCCCTCCCGAGTACAGAGGTGGCGGCGGCCGCGGTGTCCACGATGCGCCCCCGTGGTCGGGGGTGTAGGCCTCGAGATTACGAAAGGCCACCTCTAATGAGTCGGCAAGCGCCACAGTCTTTTGTAGGTCCAGCCCACCCTGTTCCAGCAGTCGTTGTCGGATATAGTTTGACCTGATACCCGTGACATAGGCATCTCTGATTAAGTCCTCAGTGTTTTGGGCAGCTGTTACAGTCTTGCAGTTGCAGGCCCTGCCAAGTGCTCGCAACACATGCAGGGATTGGTCGCCCGATTCTCCTGGCTGTTGTCTGCGAGTAGCCAGAAGATGTCTGGCGTAGATTTCATTAGACTGTTTGTTGTACTGGCCTTTTAAAAGTTCGATCGCATCCTTGTAAATCATCGAGAATACTTGATCGCTTACCCGGGTGTGGAGCACGTGTAGCTTGTTGGTTTCGGTCCGGACGACAGAGGAGGAGGTGAGGAAAGTTTCGAAACAGCGCAGCCAGTGATCGAAGCTGTTGGAGGCTCCTACAGCTTGAGGGTCCAATTCGAGTTTGTCGGGTTTCAGTATCTGCTCCATCCCAAAACTTTTGTTAATAAAATTGATGCACCATCAATCAAGCAAAGACTAGTTTGTATGCAAGAACAAATAGGCTTTTATTAGCAAAAGACTTGGAGCACACCCATGCCGATGAACTGGTCCAGACTGAGGCAGGGGGGTGGGGAGCAGAGGTTGGATAAACTCGGTTTGTTCTCACTGATTGTTCCCACACAAATGAATAAGCTTAAACTTAGTTAGTACGCAGGTACGGCAAGTGATCAGAAAGGCAAATGGAATGTTCTTGCTTATTGCAGTGGAAGTGAATGTAGAAATAGAGAAGAGTCACATGGACTCGAAACGTTAACTCTATTCTCTCTGAACAGAAGCTGCCCTACCGGCTGAGTCTTTCCAGCATTTTCTCAGAGAAAGAAGAAAAGAAAAAGTAAAGTTTATTTACTTATTTATTAGTCACAAGTAAGGCTTACATTAACACTGCAATGAAGTTACTGTGAAAATCCCCTAATCGCCACACTCCGGCGCCTGTTCGGGTACATTGAGAGAATTGAGCACAGCCAATGCATCTAACCAGCACGTCTTTCAGACTGTGGGGGGAAACCGGAGCACCCGGAGGAAACCCACGCAGACACAGGGAGAACGTGCAGACTCCACACAGACAGTGATCCAGGAATTGAACCCGGGTCCCTGGTGCTGTGAGGCAGCAGTGCTAACCACTGTGCCACCCTGTATGTATAGCAGGATCAGTCAGTGCATTAAAGAGAACTTTGAAGCATTTGAAATGATCTGTTTTTATTTCAGATTTCCAGCATCCGCAGTATTTTGCTCTTATATAAAAATGGGGCAGTTTTGCGACAGTTGTACAGGGTGTTGGTGAAACCACATCTGGGGTACTGTGTTCAGTTTTGCTCTCCTTATTTAAGAAAGAATATAAATGCATTAGAAGCAGTTCAGAGAAGGTTCAGTCGACTGATACCACAGATGGGAGTGGGCACGGTAGCACAGGGATATTCAATATTCAGGAAAGATAGATGGAAAGGAAAGGGAGCTTGGGGTCGGGTTGCTGGTGAAAGAAGAGATTAATGCAATAGTAAGGAAGGTCGTTAGGTGTGACGATGTGGAACCTGTATGGGTGGAGCTGCGGAACACCAAAGGACAAAAAACGCTAGTGGGAGTTGTGTACAGAACACCAAACAGAAGCAGCGAGGTTCAGGATGGCATCAAGCAAGAAATTAGAGATACATGCAGTAAGGATGGAGCAGTTATCATGGGTGACTTCAATCTGCATATTGATTGGGCTCACCAAACTGATAGCAATGCGACGGAGGAGGATTTCTTGGAATGTATAAGGGATGATCGAGGAACCAACTAGAGAGCAGGCCATTCTAGACTGGGTATTGTGTAATGTGAGAGGATTAATTAGCAACCTTGTGGTGTGTGATCCTTTGGGGAAGAGTGACCATAGTATGGCAGAATTCTTCATTAAGATGGAGAGTGACACAGTTAAGTCTGACACTAGGGTCCTGAACTTGAGGAAAGCTAACTTTGATGGTATGGGCGTGCATTGGCTAGGATACGCTGGCAAAGGATACTTAAATTGTTGACAGTGGGTAGGTAATGGTAGATGTTTAAAGAACACATGGATGAAGTTCAACAACTGTAGGACCATCTGGCGTAAGAGTAAAATGGGGAAGGTGGCTCATCTATGGCTAACAAGGGAAATCAGGGATAGTGTTAAAGCCAAAGAGGAGGCTTATAAATTGGCCCAAAAAAGCAGCAAACCTGAGGACTGGGAGAAATTTAAAATCCAGCAGAGGAGGACAATTCGGAAAGGGAAAATAGAATATAAGAGTAGGCTTGCAGAAAACATAAAAACTGACCGCAAAAGCTTCTGAAGATATGTGAAGAGAAAGACTGGTGAAGACAAATGTAGGTCCCTTACAGTTAGAATCAGGTGAATTCATAATGGGCAACAAAGAGATGGCAGACAAGCTGAACAAATACTGTGGATCTGTCTTCACTAAGGAGGACACAAAAAACCTTCCAGAAATACTAGTGGACAGAGGGTCTAGCATGAAGGAGGAACTGAAGAAAATCCTTATTAGTCAGGAAATTATATTGGGGAAGTTGCTGGGATTAAAACCCGATAAGTCCCCAGGGCCTGGTGCTCTGCATCCCAGAATACTCAAGGAAGTGGCCCTAGAAATAGTGGATGAACTGGTGATCATGTTCCAGCATTCTATAGACTCTGGAAGACTTACAGTGGATTGGAGGGTAGCCAATGTAACCCCACTTTTTAAAAAAGGAGGGAGAGAAAAATCAGGATTTATAGACCGGTTAGCCTGACATCGGTGGTGGGGAAAATGCTGGAGTCAATTATTAGGGATGTAATAACTGAGCATTTGGAAAGCGGTGATGGGATCGGTCCAAGTCAACATGGATTCACTCAAGGGAAATCGTGCTTCACAAATCTTCTGGAATCTTGTGAGGACGTGACCACTAGAGTGGACAAGGGTGAACCAGTGGATGTTGTATATCTGGACTTTCAAAAGGCTTTTGACAAGGTCCCACACAAGAGATTAATGAGCAAAATGAAAGCTCATGGTATTGGGGGCAATGTATTGACGTCGATAGAGAACTAGTTGGCAGACAAGAAGCAGAGAGTGGAAGTAAATGGGTCCTTTTCAGAGTGGCAGGCAGTGACTAGTGGGGTACCGCAGGGTTCAGTGCTGAGACCCAGCTTTTCACAATATACATTAATGATTTGGACGAAGGAATTGAATGCAATATCCCCAAATTTGCAGATGACACTAAGCTGGGTGTCAGTGTGTGCTGTGAGGAGGATGTTAAGAGGCTGCAGGGTGACTTGGTCAGACTGGCTGAGTGGGCAAATACTTGGCAAATGCAATATAATGTGGATAAGTTTGGTGGCAAAAACAGGAAGGAAGATTATTATCTGAATGGCGGCAGTTTAGGAAAAGGAGAAATGCAACGTGACCAAGTCACCCTGCAGCCTCTTAACATCCTCCTCACTGCCACCCAGGTGTCATGGTGGAACAGTCACTGAAGGTTGGTATGCAGGTACAGCAGGCGGTGAGGCAAGCTAATGGCATGTTGGCCTTCATAGCAAGAGGATTTGAGTATGGGAGTAGGGGTGAATAGGCTAGGCCTTTACCCATTGGAGTTTAGAAGAATGAAAGGCGGCCTGACTGAAACATATAAGATTTTGAGGGGGTTTGTCACAGTGGGTGCTGAAAGGGTGTTTCCCCTTGAGAGAGGGGCTACAACAGGGGGACGCTGTTTAAAAACAAGGGGTGGACCTCTTGGGAAGAGAGTGGTGGAGGCTGGGTCATTGAATATTTTGAAGGCCAAGTTAGTTTAGTTTATTTTTATTTTATTTATTAGTGTCACAAGTAGGCTTACATTAACACTGCAATGAAGTTACTGTGAAAATCTCCTAGTCGTCACACTCCGGCGCCTGTTCGGGTACACTGAGGGTGAATTTAGCATGGCCAATGCACCTAAGCAGCACGTCTTTCAGACTGTGGGAGGAAACCGGAACACCCGTAGGAAACCCATGCAGACATGGGGAGAACGTGTAGATGCTGCACAGACAGTGACCCAAGGCCGGAATTGAACCTGGGTCCCTGGTGCTGTGAGGCAGCAGTGCTAACCACTGTGCCACCGTGCCACCCGTGCAGATTCTTGAATAACAGGGAGTCAAAGGTTATGGAGGGGGTCAATGGAAATGTGGAACTGAGGCTGCAATCAGATCAGCCATGATCTTATTGAATGGTCAGCCAGGCTCAAAGGCCTGAATGGCCTGCTCCTACACATAATTTGCATGTTCTCATGTTCACATGTAGGAGGGCTGTGGGAACCATCACGTTCTGTAGGGGAAGGCTGTGGGTAACCCTCCCATCCTGTAGGGGGCACTGCAGTGGGTAACCACCTGTCCTGTAAGGGGTTAGTGAGGGCGGTCTGCAGTAACCACATGCTGCCCAGGTTCTAAAGCAAAATATAGCAACTGCTGGAGATCAGAAAGAAAATAGTCTGGAAAGCAATCTGCCCCAGACCAGGCTCTCTGCTCCTTCCTCTACACCTCAGGCCTCCGCACTTTCTTCTTCACCTGCCCCTCATCAACATTCTCTCTCTCTAGATCTACGTCCCTCTAACCTTCCATCAATCACCTCCTTTAGCCAGTTCGCATTTCCACTCTGTAATTAAAAGTTAGAGACATAACAGGCTTTAAGTAGCGGTCAGCTGGATTGGCCATGTTAAATTGCCCCTTAGTGTCTGAAGATGTGCAGGTTAGGGGGATTGGCCGTGCTAAATTGCCCCTTAGTGTCTGAAGATGTGCAGGTTAGGGGGATTGGCCATGCTAAATTGCCCCTTAGTGTCTGACGATGTGCAGGTTAGGGGGATTGGCCATGCTAAATTGCCCCTTAGTGTCTGAAGATGTGCAGGTTAGGGGGATTGGCCGTGCTAAATTGCCCCTTATTGTACAAAGATGTGCAGGTTAGGGGGAGTGGCCATGCTAAATTGTCCCCCAGTGCCCAAAGATGTACAGGTTAGGTGGATTGGCCATGCTAAATTGCCCCTTAGTGTCCAAAGATGTGCAGGTTAGGGGGATTGGCCATGCTAAATTGCCCCTTAGTGTCCAAAGATGTGCAGGTTAGGGGGATTGGCCATGTTAAATTGCCCCTTAGTGTCTGAAGATGTGCAGGTTCGGGGGATTGGCCATGCTAAATTGCCCCTTAGTGTCCAAAGATGTGCAGGTTAGGTGGATTGGCCATGCTAAATTGCCCCTTAGTGTCCAAAGATGTGCAGGTTAGGGGGATTGGCCATGCTAAATTGTCGCTTAGTGTCCAAAGATGTGCAGGTTATCGGGATTGGTCATGTAAATTGCCCCTTAGTGTCCAAAGATGTGCTGGTTAGGGGGATTGGCCATGCTAAATTGCCCCTTAATATTCAAAGATGTGCAGGTTAGGTGGATTGGCCATGCTAAATTGCCCCTTAGTGTCCAAAGATGTGCTGGTTAGGTGGATGGGCCATGCTAAATTGTCCCTTAGTGTCCAAAGATGTGCTGGTTAGAGGGACTGGCCATGCTAAATTGCCCCTTAGTGTCCAAAGATGTGCAGGTTAGGAGGATGGGCCATGCTAAATTGCCCCTTAGTGTGCAAAGATGTGCTGGTTAGAGGGATTGGCCATGCTAAATTGCCCCTTAATATTCAAAGATGTGCAGGTTCTGGGGATTGGCCATGCTAAATTGCCCCTTAGTGTCCAAAGATGTGCAGGTTGGGTGGATGGGCCATGCTAAATTGCCCCTTAGTGTGCAAAGATGTGCAGGTTATGGGGATTGGCCATGCTAAATTGCCCCTTAGTGTGCAAACATGTGCTGGTTAGGGAATTGGCCATGGTAAAATGCCCCTTAATATTCAAGGATGTGCAGGTTAGGTGGATTGGCCATGTTAAATTGCCCCTTAGTGTCCAAAGATGTGCAGGTTAGGTGGATTGGCCATGCTAAATTGCCCCTTAGTGTTCAAAGATGTGCAGGTTAGGTGGATTGGCCAAGTTAAATTGCCCCTTAGTGTCCAAAGATGTGCAGGTTAGATGGATTGGCCATGCTAAATTGCCCCTTAGTGTCCAAAGATGTGCAGGTTAGGTGGATTGGCCGTGCTAAATTGCCCCTTAGTGTCTGAAGATGTGCAGGTTAGGGGGATTGGCCATGCTAAATTGCCCCTTAGTGTCTGAAGATGTGCCGGTTAGGGGGATTGGCCGTGCTAAATTGCCCCTTATTGTACAAAGATGTGCAGGTTAGGGGGAGTGGCCATGCTAAATTGTTCCCCAGTGCCCAAAGATGTACAGGTTAGGTGGATTGGCCATGCTAAATTGCCCCTTAGTGTCCAAAGATGTGCAGGTTAGGGGGATTGGCCATGCTAAATTGCCCCTTAGTGTCTGAAGATGTGCAGGTTCGGGGGATTGGCCATGCTAAATTGCCCCTTAGTGTCCAAAGATGTGCAGGTTAGGTGGATTGGCCATGCTAAATTGCCCCTTAGTGTCCAAAGATGTGCAGGTTAGGGGGATTGGCCATGCTAAATTGTCGCTTAGTGTCCAAAGATGTGCAGGTTATCGGGATTGGTCATGTAAATTGCCCCTTAGTGTCCAAAGATGTGCTGGTTAGGTGGATTGGCCATGCTAAATTGCCCCTTAGTGTCCAAAGATGTGCGGGTTAGGTGGATTGGCCATGCTAAATTGCCCCTTATTGTACAAAGATGTGCAGGTTAGGTGGATTGGCCATGCTAAATTGTCCCTTATTGTACAAAGATGTGCAGGTTAGGGGGATTGGCCATGCTAATTGCCCCTTAGTGTCCAAAGATGTGCAGGTTATGGGGATTGGTCATGCTAAATTGCCCCTTAGTGTCCAAAGATGTGCTGGTTAGGTGGATTGGCCATGCTAAATTGCCCCTTAGTGTCCAAAGATGTGCAGGTTAGGTGGATTGGCCATGCTAATGGAGTGAAATTACGGGGATTGGGGGCTTTTGAATGGACTTACCTTATATTAAGTTGATCTTTCTCTGCACCCTAGCTATGACTGTAACACTACATTCTGCACCCTCTCCTTTCCTTTTCTATGAACGGTATGCTTTGTCTGTAAAGTGTGTAAGAAACCTTTCACTATATACTCATATATGTGACAATAATAATTCAAATCAAATCAAAGGGTCTTTTAAGTTGGTGCAGACCCGATGGGCCAAATGGCCTCTTTTTGCGGTGTGGGGATTCTGTGATTCTATGTTGTCTGTTTCTGGCTAGCCCTCAGGTTTCATAGAAATCATAGAAACCCTACAGTGCAGAAGGAGGCCATTCGGCCCATCGAGTCTGCACCGACCACAATCCCACCCAGGCCCTACCCCCACATATTTACCCGCTAATCCCTCTAACCTACGAATCTCAGGACTCTCAGGGGCAATTTTTAACCTGGCCAATCAACCTAACCTGCACATCTTTGGACTGTGGGAGGAAACCGGAGCACCCGGAGGAAACCCACGCAGACACGAGGAGAATGTGCAAACTCCACACAGACAGTGACCTGAGCCGGGAATCGAACCCAGGACCCTGGAGCTGTGAAGCAGCAGTGCTAACCACTGTGCTACTGTGCCGCCCATGTCTCAGCCTGTCGTGATAGCCATCGCCTCTCTGTCCTGGAATCAACAGTGTCCACCTTTTGATGCACCCTCTGCAATGTCACTGCATCTCCTTCATAACGCTGGGGCTAAGACTCAGCACAGTACTCCAAGCGCAGTCTGACAGCAAGAGAGGATTAGTTCTATAAAGGATTACATTTCCCAATTCATCAGTAACCGGTGAAACTTTACGCACCCTGGTGGTTGCTCAGCAGAAGTCCAGCCTGCTGCACAAGGAGATATTTCTACTCTTGGGCCACAAGGTGTCAGCAAGTGCAACCCGCCACATTCGAGTCATTGTGGAACTATTAGAATCAATATTCTAACAGCCTAAACACTTCCTGCCTAAAAGAGGCGATGGCCTCGTGATATTGTTGCTCGACTATTAATCCAGAAACTCAGCTAATATTCTGGGGGCTCGAATCCCCGCCACGGCAGGTGATGGAATTTGAATTCAATAAAGAAAAATCTGGAATTAAGAATCTACTGATGACCATGAAACCATTGTCGATTGTCGGAAAAACCCATCAGGTTCACTAATGTCCCTTTTAGGGAAGGAAATCTGCCATCCTTACCCGATCTAGCCAGAGTGACTCCAGAGCCACATCAATTAGTTATGTGGATTGGCCATGATAAATTGTCCATTTGTGTCAAGGGGATTAGCAGGGTAAATATATGGGGTTACGGGGATAGAGCCTGGGTGGGATTGATGTCAGTGCAGGCTCGATGGGCCGAATGGCCTCTTTCTGCACTGTAGGGATTCTATGACTCTATAATGCAGTTGACTCTGAACTGCCCTCCAAGGGCAACTAGGGCGATGCTGGCCAGCTAGTGACGCCCATGTCCCAAGAACGAATAGCAAAACAATTTCTGTCGTCCTTTTGCCATTCATCCTGAATCTGTGTTTTTTTTCATTGGTGGGACATGGGTGTCACTGGCTAGACAGCATTTATTGCCCATCCCTAGTTGCCCAAGAGCAGTTGAGAGTCAAACATATTGCTATGGCACTGGAGTCACATGTAGGCCAGATCAGGTAAGGATGGCAGATTTCCTCCCCCAGAGGACATCAGTGAACCAGATGGGTTTTTCCGACAGTCGTTTCATGGTCATCAGTAGATTCTTAATTCCAGATATTTTTCCTTTATTGAATTCAAATTCCACCATCTGCCATGGTGGTATCGAATCCAGGTCCCCAGAACATTGGCTGAGTTTCTGGATTAATAGTCTAGCGATAATACCACTGGGCCATCGCCTCCCCAAGGCTGGTTGGTTCCCAACCTTTCCAATGAGCTCCTCTCTTTAAGATTCTGAGGGGTAGTGACAGGGTGGATGTGGAGAGGATGTTTCCTCTTGTGGGAGAATCTAGACTCGGGGTGGGGGGGGTCACGGTTTAAAAATAAGGGGTTTCTTGTTTGAAATGGAAATGAGGAGAAATGTTTTCTCTCGGAGCGGGGTGAGTCTGGAACTCTTCCTCAAAAGGCGGTGGAAGCAGAGTCTTTGAATATTTTTAAGGCAGAGCTGGGATAGATTCTTCGTAAGCAAGGGAATGAAAGGCTATTGGGGGTAGGCGGGATGCAGATTTGAAGGTACTATCGGATCAGCCATGATCTTATTGAACGACAGAGCAGGTTCGAGGGATTAAATGGGCTTACTCCTGCTCCTATTTCTTTAAGCTTATGGTAACTCATCACTATTCAAATTATACTCAATAATCAAATATGTCAATCTCATACCCCCCTCCCCCCAAGATTGACCTCTGCCAGAGGTTACAAGGTCACCACAGTGAACATTGTCCAAGTTTATTTATTTATTGTCACAAGTACGTTAACACTGCAATGAAGTTACTGTGAAAATCCCCGAGTCGCCACACTCCGGCATCTGTTCAGGTACGCTGAGGGAGAATTTAGCATGGCCAATGTACCTAACCAGCACATCTTTCGGACTGTTGGCGAAAACCAGAGTACCTGGAGGATACCCATGCAGACACGGGGAGAACGTGCAGACAGTGACCCAAGCCGGGAATCGAACTGGGTCACTGGCGCTGTGAGGCAGCAGTGCTAACCACTGTGCCACCATGCCGCCCAAATGCCCTCACCTAGGATTATCCCCATCCTTTCTTGATTAATCACTCGCCTGGCATTCCTAATTTGGAACCCTGCCCCTTACCCCCCACCCCCCAATTCTTACAAGCCCCTACCCTCCACCTCATCTATCCAAACCCCTCATGATTTTGAACACCTCGATCAAACCCCTCTCCAACTTCTCTGAGCAGAACAGTCCTGGTCTCCTCAATCTGTGTAGCCTCTCAACACTGGAACCTGCCCCAGGGGTGATGGAGGCGTTGGTGGTGGGAGTAACATTATATCCTTTATCTCACTGTTAAATACTCTTCAGCACCTCATTTAACAGGGTTTAACTCTCTCAATTGTTTTTACAGTGGGAGAGGTGTATAAAAATGTCAAAGCATGGATCAAATCATCTACAAAGACTGGAGTAGCGCACCTTGTGGAAGAGCAGAGTGGCACTGATCGTAACTTCCCCATTTCCATCTTTAACTGTGAGCGTGTGTGCCAGAATCTTCTTCCGGTTTAACAGAGTAATACTGGCAACACTGACAATAGTGGGTGGCACAGTGGCACAGTGGTTAGCACTGCTACCCCAGGGACCTGGTTTGATTCCGGCCTTGGGTCACTGTGCGGAGTTTGCATGTTCCCTTGCATGTTCCCCACGTGTCTGTGTGGGTTTCCTCCGGGTGCTCCGGTTTCCTCCCACACTCCAAAAATGTGTCATAGGTTCAAGGTGAAGGGGGGGAGGTTTAACACAGATATCAGAAGGACATATTTCACACAGAGGGTCGTAGGGGCCTGGAATGTGTTGCCGGGCAAGGTGGTGGAGGCGGACACACTGGGAACGTTTAAGACTTATCTAGACAGCTATATGAACGGAGTGGGAATGGAGGGATACAAAAGAGTGGTCTAGTTTGGACCAGGGAGCGGCGCGGGCTAATTGTTCCTTGTCTCTCGTTTCAAGGCTTCATTCTATGATCATCTTGCTGGTGCCAGTACAGAGCGAGACTGCGGATAGTTGGGAACTTGTCTCGGGGGCAGGGAATTCATATGGTGTTCGTGGAAGTGGAAATGACTAGGGTTGGGAAGCATTTTCCGATCAGGGCCATTGTGATCTCCTGGACTCGTTTCGATCGCCTCAGGGGGTCGGAGAGGAATTTCCCAGATTTTTTTTCCCCATATTGGCCCTGGGGTTTTTCACTCTGGGTTTTCGCCTCTCCCTGGAGATCACATGGTCTGGAATGGGGGGGTGGGGGTGAGTTAATAGGTTGTAATGAACAAAGCATCGTAGCTGTGAGGGACAGCTCGGTGGATAGGATATTGGTATGTAGATAGGCTGGAAAATTGGGCGGGGATCCTGGATTCAGGATTCAATCCTGGACCGGGGAGCGGCGCGGGCTTGGAGGGCCGAAGGGCCTGTTCCTGTGCTGTATTGTTCTTTGTTCTTTGTTTGTTCTATGTGCAGGTTAGATGGATGGGCTGTGCTAAATTGATCCTTAGTATCCCAGGATGTGTAGGTTAGGGGGATTGGCCATGGTAAATGCACAGGGTCACAGGGATAGGGCGGGGGAGTGGGACTTGGTGGGATGCTCTTTCGGAGAGTCAGTGCAGACATGATGGGCCAAATGGCCTTTTCTGCACTGTAGGGATTCTATGGTTAAAACTACCAACTCTGGCTGACCAGAGTTTCCCTACATTGCTGAATAAGGTAGGGTATGAGGTGCAATCGGGCAGCGCCTTGTCTCTGAGCCAGAAGCTCCGGGTTCTAGTCCCACCCCAGGACTTGACGAATGAGGAAGGTGTGATTCTACCGCAGCCAGACAGGTTGAAACTTGTCAATCCTTCTAATGGTCGGCAGTAAAATCAGAAGAGATTCCTGGTCAACCTTGTGAACTAAAGATATTGGAGCCACTGCCCTCGCTATCCATACCTCTGGACTACAACATGCATGCAAACGTGTATGTTGCCATAGCAACTTGGGATTCCCCAACTCATTACAAAGAGTGACCACAACTCAAAAGCACATCCGTTGCTGCTTTGGGATTGCCGGAGATCGTGGAAGGTGCAAAATGAACGGAGTGCTTTCTGTAATGTATTTAGTTTGCCGTGTATGTTGCTCACTCCTTATCGGAGTGCTATCATTCTGCTCTGTCGCTTGCTGGTGCCTCAATGGGAATTCCCTGTCTTTTGGTCACGCCTGCAGTGGCACACTTTACCACCACATGGAGCATCGTTGGCCACAGATCATAGCATCATAAAATCCCTACAGTGCAGGAGGAGGCCATTCGACCCAGCGAGCCTGCACCAACAACAATCCCACCCAGGCACTATCCCCAGAACCCCACGTATTTACCCTGCTAATCCCCCTGACACTAATCGGCAATTTAACATGGCCAAATCAACCTAATCTTTGGTGCGTGGGAGGAACATAGTAAGAGTTTAACAACACCAGGTTAAAGTCCAACAGTTTTATTTAGTAGCAAAAGCCACACAAGCTTTCGGAGCCTTAAGTCCCTTCCTCAGGTGAGTGGGAATTCTGTTCACAAACAGGGCATATAAAGACACAAACTGAATTTACAGAATAATGGTTGGAATGCGAATACTTACAGCTAATCAAGTCTTTAAGATACAAACAATGTGAGTGGAGAGAGCATTAAGACAAGTTAAAGAGATGTGTATTGTCTCCAGACAGGACAGCCAGTGAGACTCTGCAGGTCCAGGCAAGCTGTGGGGATTACAGATAGTGTGACATGAACCCAATATCCCGGTTGAGGCCGTCCTCATGTGTGCGGAACTTGGCTATCAGTTTCTGCTCAGCGACTCTGCGCCGTCGTGTGTCATGAAGACCACCTTGGAGAACGCATACCCGAATATCAGAGGCCGAATGCCCGTGACCGCTGAAGTGCTCCCCAACAGGAAGAGAACAGTCTTGCCTGGTGATTGTCGAGCGGTGTTCATTCATCCGTTGTCGCAGCGTCTGCATAGTTTCCCCAATGTACCATGCCTCGGGACATCCTTTCCTGCAGCGTATCAGGGAGACAACGTTGGCCGAGTTGCAAGAGTATGTACCGTATACCTGGTGGATAGTGTTCTCACGTGAGATGATGGCATCCGTGTCGATGATCCGGCACGTCTTGCAGAGGTTGCTGTGGCAGGGTTGTGTGGTGTCGTGGTCACTGTTCTCCTGAAGGCTGGGTAGTTTGCTGCGGACAATGGTCTGTTTGAGGTTGTGCAGTTGTTTGAAGGCAAGAAGTGGGGGCGTGGGGATGTCCTTGGCGAGATGTTCGTCTTCATCAATGACATGTTGAAGGCTCCGGAGGAGATGCCGTAGCTTCTCCGCTCCGGGGAAGTACTGGACGATGAAGGGTACTCTGTCCACCGTGTCCCGTGTTTGTCTTCTGAGGAGGTCAGTGCGGTTTTTCGCTGTGGCGCGTCGGAACTGTCGATCGATGAGTCGAGCGCCATATCCTGTTCTTATGAGGGCATCTTTCAGCATCTGGAGGTGTCTGTTGCGATCCTCCTCATCCGAGCAGATCCTGTGTATATGGAGGGCTTGTCCGTAGGGGATGGCTTCTTTAACGTGTTTAGGGTGGAAGCTGGAGAAGTGGAGCATCGTGCGGTTATCCGTGGGCTTGTGGTATAGTGAGATGCGTGTGTCCAAGAATGCAACCGATTCCAGAGAGTAGTCCATGGTGAGTCTGATGGTGGGATGGAACTTGTTGATGTCATCATAGAGTTGTTTCAGTGATTGTTCACCATGAGGTCCAAAGGAAGAAAATGTCATCGATGTATCTAGTGTATAGCATCGGTTGAAGGTCCTGTGCGGTGAAGAGGTCTTTTTCGAACCTGTGCATGAAGATGTTGGCATATTGAGGTGCGAATTTGGTCCCCATGGCTGTTCCGTGTGTCTGGATGAAGAACTGGTTGTTGAAGGTGAAGACATTGTGGTCCAGGATGAAGCGGATGAGTTGTAAAATTGCATCTGGAAACTGGCAGTTGGCGGCGCTGAGCACTGAGCACTGAGGCCGTTGCAGCAATGCCATCATCGTGGGGGATGCTGGTGTAGAGTGCCGAGACATCCATTGTGATGAGGAGTGCTCCTGGTTCAACTGCTCCATGTGTGCCGGGTTTCTGTAGGAAGTCCGTAGTTTTGCAACAAAAGCTGGGGGTTCTTTGTACAATGGGTTTCAGGATGCCCTCGACATAGCCGGAGAGGTTCTCGCACAGGGTCCCATTGCCCGATACAATAGGACAGCCGGGTGTGTTTGCCTTGTGTATCTTCGGGAGGCAGTAGAGATCTCCAACGCGGGGAGTACGTGGGATGAGAGCACAGAGGGTGCTCTGAAGATCCGGTTCAAAGGTCTTGATCAGAGTGTTGAGTTGACGGGTGTGTTCTTTGCTTGTGGCTTTTGCTACCAAATAAACCTGTTGGACTTTAACCTGGTGTTGTTAAACTTCTTACTGTGTTTACCCCAGTCCAACGCCGGCATCTCCACATCGTGTGGGAGGAAACCAGAGCACCCGGAGGAAACCCACGCAGACATGGGGAGAAAGTGCACAGTCACCCGAGGCCGGAATTGGACCCAGGTCCCTGACACTGTGAGGCAGCAGTGCTAATCACTGTGCTAGACTGGACCTATCGACAACCATAGTTGGGTTGCCAACTGTGATTAAATGTATTCCTGGAGGTTCCATTATATGAGGTTCCGCCATCCTCCCCCAATGTTCCTCCCCCCACCAACCCCTCCCCCCCCGCCACCCAGCCATGAGTTGACCAACACCCACCAGATCCATCCTTGTGACGCACGGCCTTCCTACTCCAATCGGAAAACACAAAGACTCGTTACCCAAGTCAATGATGCTCAACCGTCAGCCATAGAATCCCTATGGCGCCATTCGGCCCATCAAGTCGGCACAGACTCTCCAAAAGAGCATCCCACCTGGGACCCCCACCCCCTCCCTCCAACCCTATCCCTGCCAAACAGACTTTTCCTCCACATTTTCAATACTTTTATATCTGTTGTAGAGAAACGTTCAGAGAAAATGACAAAAATACCTTTTGTTTTTAATGTCCTGATGATTTTTCTCCGGGGTTGAATAGCGCTGTGACTTGGGGATTGATCTCCTAGTGCTAGGAGACTCCAGGAGCATTGGCAATCCTGAGCTACTGTGTCGCTGACTGCCCTGATTCCCTGTGGGAATCATCACGGGAGAATAACTGGGAGATTGGAGGAGGGAGATTGGAGTTGTGAAGGATGTTTTGGGGCAGATATTGGGGCTGTAGTGGAACGAGCACAGGCTGGTGAGATTGGGGGTGGGGAGGGGGTGGGGGGAGGCACAGAGGCAAGGAAAATGGGCACCTTAATATTGGTATTCTAGATGACAGTAAAGCAATGAGTTTGAGGACTTTATTCATTCAAATCCGGCATACAAAGACCATGCTTAGGCACCCATGGGAGAGGACATGGGCTTCCCAAATCAAACACTCAAGCAACAGTGGTTAGCACTGCTGCCTCACAGCGCCAGGGACCGGGGT
The DNA here is from genome assembly GCF_964213995.1 of Mustelus asterias. NCBI lineage: Eukaryota > Metazoa > Chordata > Chondrichthyes > Carcharhiniformes > Triakidae > Mustelus > Mustelus asterias. Next base: position 45,974,349 of record NC_135824.1, on the reverse strand, counting down.
TCAATTCCAGCCTTGGGTCACTGTCTGTGTGGAGTTTGCATGTTCTCCCCATGTCTGCGTGCGTGGGTTTCCTCCGGGTGCTCCAGTTTCCTTCCACATTCCACAGAGGTACAAACTAGATGGGTTGGCCATGCAGAATTGCCCCTTAATGTCAGGGCAATTAGTAGGTAAATACGTAGGGTAAAGGGTCGAGCCTGAGAAGGACTGTTGTGAGTGCAGGCTCGATGGGTCGAATGGCCTCCATTCTATGATATTGGGCTCAATGTACAATATAACCTCTATTAGAAAGCCTGTGTGTGAGGGATGGAGTTCACGGAGGCCACCCAACTGGAGGCACGAAGGGCCGAATAGCCTACTCCTGTTCCTATTTCCCATGTTCCTCTGGGTGAAGCCTCCCCTAGGATTCTGCACAGATGTTCATCTCTCTACAGCAATGTATTGACCCGTTCCCTCCCTCGTTTCCCGACTTACTTTAACATTGAAAACTTCTGTCAGTTTTCTTGACCTTTCTCCCTTTTCGAATCGCATCCCTGCATAAGGCCTCGAGTGTGTTTGCCCTTTCTAAGTGGCAGGGTGGCCCGCATTCTCAATATTTTCCTCAACTCCCCAAAGACGCCAGATGGAGTGCAAGTATTTCTACTGTCCTCCCAGGCTCCACTGGTGGCACCTTCGCCTCCGAGTCATTAGATTTTGGGTGCGAGGCTCACTCAAGGCCTTGAGGATGGATATCAAGGCTGCCCCTCCCGCGCAGCACTGAGGAAGCGCCACACTGTCAGAGCTGCCGTCTTCCAGAAGAGACCTTAAATCAAGGTTCCACCTGCCTGCCAAGGGCGGCACAATTTCAAAGGAGAGCTTTCCCCAGTGTCCTGGTCAATATTTATCCCTCGTCGACATCACCAATATAGATTATTTGGTCATTGCCACATTGTTGTTAGTGGGATCTTGCTGTGTAGAAATTAGCTGCCATGTTTCCTACGTTGCCACAGTCACTACACTTCAAAAAAGTACTTCAGTGACTGCAAAGTGCTTTGAGATGTCGAGTGGCTATGAAAATGCTTTCGAAATGTACGTCTTTCTATATTTGGTGAACCCATCTGGTTCACTAATGTCCTTTAGGGAAGGAAATCTGTCGTCCTTACCCGGTCTGGCCTACAAGTGACTCCAGAGCCACAGCAGTGTGGTTGACTGAACTCCCTCCAAGGACAACTGGAGATGGGCAACAAATGCTGGCTAGCCAGTGACAGGCATGTCCCACGAATACATTCTAAAAAAATTCCTCTTCTATCGGAATTAGCAAGAGAAAATACAGACGGAGGTTAAAAAGCATTAGAGGCAGACCAGAGAAGATTCACCAGGCTGACCCCGGGTATGGAGAGATTTTCTTACAAGGAGAGGTTGAGTTGGTTGGGGCTTGTACTCACTGGAGTTGAGAAGAATGGGAGGTGACCTTATTGCGACATATAGGATTCTCAGGGGCCTTGACAGGGTTGATGCTGAGAGGTTGTTTCTCCGTGTGGGAGAGTCTGGGACCAGAGGGCATCATCTCAGAGTGATGCCCATTGAAGACAGAGATGAGGAGGGATTTCTTCCCTCAGTGGGGAGTGCATCTATGGAACTCTTTACCGCAGAAGGCTGTAGAGACCGGGGCTGAGATAGACAGACTGTTCAAGGCTGAGATAGAAGATTGTTAATCAGGAAGGGAATCGAGGGGATAAGGCGGGAAAGTGGAGTTGAGGATTATCACATCAGATCATTCATGATCTTACTGAATGGTGGAACAGACCCGATGGGCTGAATGGCCTACTTCTGCTTCTCCGTTTTATGATATTTGCCTGCTGTACCTGGCAACAGCAGGTTAGTGAAGTTAATCCAAATACTTCAACACAGTGGTTGAGCCAAGGCGACATCCTTCAGGGTATCTGAAGACTTGGCGAAATGTTGTAACCACAGCAATCATGTTATTTCTGATGTGAAAATTACACTAATCATCAGGCTTTAAATATTATTAAGTAATTGAAACACATTGTAGCACAGAGTAACTGTTTTACATCCTGTTTTCAAACAAACAAAGGAAACTGGATTCTAATTTTATTTAAAAAGGAAACATAAACTAACCTCAGGAAATCCTTTGAGGGAAAAATTGAAAAAATAAACCCATCAGATGTGCAAACTTGGAGCAGCAGAACTTGGAGCAGGGAAGGCTGTTCCGCATCGACAGTCTCTGTAATCAGATCATTTCTGATCTGTGTCTTAACTCTGTCTATTTTCCTTGTTGCCATATCTCTCACTGTCCTTATCCAACAGAAAGCTAAGGAGATTTCTGCTATCACATTTTCCCATTGACTCCCCCAGCCTCAGCGGCTCTTTGAGGCGATAAGTTCCAGATTTCCACCCTCCCCTTTGTGTGAAGAAGTTCTTCTTAGCAGTGCCCCTGGTTCTCATATTAAGGTTCTGCCGCCTTGTTATAGGCCTCCCCAGAAATACAGTCTGGTTATCATCGCTTCTCTCTGTCTCTCTTCAGTCCAGGCTCCAAGGTTCTCCATGGGAGATATGGGCCAGAACTCTACCACCTCACCCGCCCACCACAGAATTGGAGCGGGTGAGGGTCCGACAAGGGAAATCTCCATTGACCTCAGGCGGGGATTTCCGGTCTTGCCCGAGCGAGACCATAAAATCCACAGATACCTTCAGTGCAGAAAGAGGCCATTTGGCCCATCGAGTCTACACCGACTTTCCAAAAGTGCATCTTACTAAGGTCCACCCACCTCCACCCTATCCCCGTAACCCCAAGCATTGACGATGGACAGTCCACCTACCCACACAGCTTGGGACACGAAGGGGCAATTTACCATGGACAATCCACCTAACCTACACATCTTTTTTTGAATTCATTTGTGGGACACGGGCGTCGTTGGCTAGATCAGCATTTATTGCCCATCCTGAGTTGCCCTTGAGAAGGTGGTGGTGAGCCGCCTTCTTGAATCGCTGCAGTCCACGTGCTGTGTGTTGACCCACAATGCAGTTAGGCAGGGAATTCCAGGACTTTGACCCAGTGACTGCGAAGGAACAGCACGATATATTTTCAAGTCAGGATGGTGAGTGGCTTGGAGGGGAACTTGCAGGTGGTGGGGTTCCTAGGTATCTGCTGCCCGTGTCCTTCTGGATGGAATTGGTCATGAGTTTGGAAGGTGCTGCCTAAGGATCCTTGGTGAATTGCTGCAGTGCAACTTGTAGATGGTATGCAGGGCTGCAACTGAGGACACTAAGGGACAATTCAGCATGGTCAATCCACCTGACCAGCACATCTTTGGAGTGTGGGAGGAAACTGGAGCACCTGGAGGAAACCCACACAGACACGGGGAGAACCTGCAAACTCAGCACAGACAGTGACCCGAGGCTGGAATTAAACCCGGGTCCCTGGCGCTGTGAGGCAGCAGTGCTAACCACTGTGCTATCATGCCGCTGATATAACATGCACAAAACAGCAATAAAGCTTCTTGAGTCAGCACCTTTCATGTTCTCTGCACATCCCATAGTGAGCATCGTCCTCAGTGATCTCAGTGTCACGGTCGACACAGGCCAGCAGAGCTGGGAACAGAGTCACTGGGAAAAACGGAACTGGCAACATGGATGACCTTCTTCTGCTGAGGACATGTGCAGTGACATCCAGTACTTCCCCGGAGCAGAGAAGCTACGACATCTTCTCCGGAGCCTTCAACATGTCATCGATGAAGACGAACATCTTGCCAAGACCATCCCTACACCCCCACTTCTTGCCTTCAAACAACCGCACAACCTCAAACAGACCATTGTCCGGAGCAAACTACCCAGCCTTCAGGAGAACAGTGACCACGACACCACACAATCCTGCCATAGCAACCTCTGCAAGACGTGCCGGATCATTGACACGGATGCCATCATCTCACATGAGAACACCATCCACCAGGTATATGGTACATACACTTGCAACTCGGCCAACGTTGTCTACCTGATACGCTGCAGGAGAGGATGTCCCGAGGCATGGTACATTGGGGAGATCATGCAGACGCTATGACAACGGATGAATGAACACCGCTCGACAATCACCAGGCAAGAATGTTCCCTTCCTGTTGGGGAACACTTCAGCGGTTACGGGCATTCGGCCTCTGATCTTCGGGTAAGCATTCTCCAAGGCGGCCTTCACAACACACAACAACACAGAATCGCCAAACAGAGACTGATAGCCAAGTTCCGCACACATGAGGACGGCCTCAACTGGGATCTTGGGCTCACGTCACACTATCTGTAACCCCCACGACTTGCCTGGGCTTGCAAAATCTCACTAACTGTCCTGGCTGGACAGCGGCACGGCACTGGACTGGCTGGGGGCGGCACGGTAGCACAGTGGTTAGCACTGCTGCTTCACAGCTCCAGCGACCTGGGTTCAATTCCCAGCTTGGGTCACTGTCTGTGTGGAGTTTGCACATTCTCGTCGTGTCTGCGTGGGTTTCCTGCGGGTGCTCCGGTTTTCTCCCACAGTCCAAAGATGTGCGGGTTAGGTTGATTGGCCATGCTAAAATTGCCCTTAGTGTCCTGAGATGCGTAGGTTAGAGGGATTAGCAGGTAGTATGTGTAGGGATATGGGAGTCGGGCCTGGGTGGGATTGTGGTCGCTGCAGACATGATGGGCCGAATGGCCTGTTTCTGCACTGTAGGGTTTCTAAAATACACATCTCTTTAACCTGTGCTTAATCCTCTCTCCACTCACATTGTCTGTACCTTTAAGACTTGATTACCTGTAAAGACTCGCATTCCAACCATTATCTTGTAAATTGAGTTTGTGTCTATATATGCTCTGTTTGTGAACACAACTCCCACTTACCTGACGAAGGGGCAGCGCTTCGAAAGCTTGTGGCTTGTGCTACCAAATAAACCTGTTGGACTTTAACCTGGTGTTGTGAGACTTCTTGCTGTGAGGCAGCAGTACTAACCACCAGGGCGCCCATTTGTTGAAGAGACGCTCGCTGGGGGGTTGGGGTGAGGGAAGGGGTGGGGGGGTAAAAGGTCAGTTACGTCTCAAGACCCAGAATGGGTGATGTGAGTCATAACCTGTCAGAAGATCTGGATTCCAAGCTAGATGGTTTGAGCATTGTCTCTGACAACTTGGAGGATAATTGGGCAGCCTGTAGAGACCTGATGCACTCTACAGCCCTAGTGGATCTCTAGCCCGTCACCAAAGCACCCGGACTGGTTTGGCGGAAACAGTGAGGAGACTGCGACTCTCTTTAGAGTCCCCAAAACAATTGTTCATCTGCTTTAAAGAAAGCCGCCTTCAACAATATCCACAAGATTATCCGACTAAAGCTTCAGCAGGTCCAGGATCAGGGGCAGAAGAAATACTTTCACAGGTTTCCGGAAATTCTCCTCCTCTCTCAGCGGTTGGAACCACGTTCATTTTATTTTTATTCTCTGATGGGATGTGGGCGTCGCTGGCTGGGCCAGCATTTGTTGCCCATCGCTAACTACCCTTGAACTGAGTGGCTCGCTCAGCCATTTCAGAGGGCAGTTAATAGTCAACCACATTGCTGTGGCTCTGGAGTTACAGGTAGGCCAGACCGGGTAAGGATGACAGATTTCCTTCACTAAAGGACATCAGTGAACCAGGTGGGTTTTCATGACAATCGAGTCATGGTCATCATTAGACTTTTGATCCCAGGAATAGTTATTGGAGTCAAATTCCAACATCTGCCCTGGTGGGATTCAAACCCAGGTCCCTTGCATTGCCTACAAAGTATTGCCCTGGGTCTTTGGATTACTAGTCCAATGACAATACCACTGCGCCACTGCCTCCCCATTACAGACAAGGTCAACATTCTGGGGCAGAGCATTTTAACCACATTCTGAGTCGATCCTCAATAATTAGTGACTTGGCGAATGTCCGCTTGCCCCAAATTGAAGTCAACTTGCCCCCTGCTGACACCCCAAAGATCATGAAAGATCCTGTAGAGTAGCAAGGAAGCGGGGTCAAATACAAACCCAGATCCACCCCAGACAGGAGGGGAGGCACAAGACTCACAAACAAATTCACCAAACTATCCCAGATAATGTGAAATCAGGAATCCATTCCTTAGGAATTCACAAATGCACCCATTGTCCGCCTTTATGAAAAGGAAATTGTTGAGCTTGTGGCAATCATTGAGGGAAATTACTTGCACGAGTCTCGCTAAATCACTTAGTGCTGCATCCAAGACAGCAACTTCTGTCCGAGTCGATGCAGCTTCAGAATAGGTTGTGGCACAGTCGGCATGATGTCAACTCCGACAGAATTACCGAGAGCACAACTGGAAGTTGGATTTGGCGAAAGCCTTTGGCACGGTTAGTAATGAGGGACCATGCAAGATCCGGGCAAAATCTGGCTGTCCGGAAAAGTCACTCTGGTACGGCAATTCCACCACGGCATGCTTACTCACACCTTGCATGCTCTTCGCAGAATCACAGAATTGTTACGGCGCAGAAGGAGGCCATTTGGCCCATCGAGTCTTGCTCTCATGCCCACACATCCATCCTTGGCCTGTTGCAACACTCCAGTGAAGCCCAACCTGGAGGAGCAGCATCTCATCTTCAGATTGGGCACGTCACAGCCCTCAGGACTCAACATTGAGTTCAACGATTTTAGACAGTGACCTTTCCCCTTCATTTTTGAAAATCGCCCAACCAGTTTTTTGTTCCGATGTAAACCCCCCCCCCCAGCCCCCCTCCACCCTGCCTTCCCCCCCATCACCCCCCTGGCCCCCCCAGGCCATCAGTCACTTGTTCTTAGGTTTTGCTACATCATTGCAATGTCTCTCACTAATCCCTGTTCCAGCTGTTCCACCCTCCTCTGATATATCATCATATCTTTCCCTCAGTTCTGATGAGGATGCGAAACCTTGATTTTATTTTCTGGATGCTGCCAGACCTACTGAGATTTTCTAGCTTTCTCTGTTGTTGTTTCTGATTCCAGCATCCTCAGTATTCCAATATTTTATATCTGGCAAAGAGAAATGTTCAAAGAAAATGACAGCCAAAAGGCAATCTTTTTTAATGTACCGATGATTTTTCTCCTGCGTTGCACACAGCAATGTCCTGGAGACTCCAGGCCTATCCTGGAGGGTTGGCAAAGGCAACGTAAGGGCAGCACTTGTGGCACAGTGGTTAGCACTGCTGCCTCACAGCACCAGGGACCCGGGTTCGATTCCCGGCTTGGGTCATTGTCTGTGTGGAGTTTGCACGTTCTCCCCGTGTCTGCATGGGCTTCCTCCATGTGCTCTGGTTTCCTCCCACATTCTGAAAGACGTACTGGTTAGGTGCATTGGCCATGCTAAATTCTCCCTCAGTGTTCCCAAACAGGCGCCGGAGTGTGGCGACTAGGGGATTTTCACAGTAACTTCATTGCAGTGTTAATGTAAGCCTACTTGTGACACTAATAATTATTGAATTTGATGATCAGCCATGATCATAATGAATGGTGGAGCAGGCTCGAAGGATGAATGGCCTACTCCTGCTTCTACTTTCTATGCTTCTAAATTTTAAACTTAAACTTAACTCTCCTCTGGCCTCCCGAGAGTGATGGCATTTCCTCATGCAGGCAAAGGCAGCTTGGGACGGGATTGATTTAAAAACAGACCCAGCAGGTTGGAAAATAAACAAAACCAAAACTGGAAAAAGGTCCAAATAAACGTGGGGGATCAGGCAGATGGTGGCAGACCTCAGCGATACCCTATCACACAGCAGGAAGAGAAAGATCCCAGAGGCGTAAGGATATGAGCTTATTATAGAAATTTCCAATGAGGTCAACATCTTCCAAGAGGCCACAGGGAGGAAGTTCCTATTTAGTACAAACTCTCATCATTTACTTGACCCAAAGGTTTGGTCATTTTTAACCGTTGCTGCTTTTAAGGATGTGGCATGATTTCAGTGACCTGCCTGGGAAACGTGCGTCACCATCAACAGGGGTGAGAGTTGCTGAGTAGGCAAAAGATCTGGTATCCAAATCTTGGATCCTTGCAAAAGAAAAGTGGGAGGCAAAGAAAGAGTTTAGAATAAACAGGAGGCTATTCAGCCCAGCGTTCCTGTTCCGACCCTTTGGAAGAGCTATAGTATAGAAGAAGGCTATTCGGCCCATCGAGCCTGCACTGACAACAATCCCACCAATCCCTGCATCCCTATGTATTTACCCTGCTAGTCCCCCTGATACAAAGGGACAATTTAGCACGGCCAATCGACCTAACCAGCACATCTTTGGACTGTGGGAGGAAACCGGAGCACCCGGGGGAAACCCACACAGACACAGGGAGAACGTGCAAACTCCCACAGACAGTGACCCAAGGCTGGAATTGAATCTGCTTTTAGGCAGCAGTGTTAACTACTGTGCAATCGTGCCGCCCCAAGCTATATCCAATTCGTCCCTTAAACATCACAGTGTTAAAAATCCACTTCTCCCCCCCGGTTCTTTTACCAATTATCTCACAATTATCCAATCTCCTGCTAATAGAACCAGTTTCTCATTATTTTTTCTGTCAAACTTTTCATAATTTTGAACACTTCTGTGAAATTACCGTGATGTGGAGGTGCCGGCTTTGGACTGGAGTGGGTGGGTGGTCTCACAACCAGGTTTAAGTCCAACAAGTTTATTTGGTATCACGAGCTTTTGGAGCACTGCTCCTTCATGAGGTGAGTGATAAAGGAGCAGCGCTCCGAAAGCTCGTGATACCAAATAAACCTGTTGGACTTTAACCTGGTGTTAAATCTCCTGTTCACCTTTTTTTGCTCTAAGGAGAACAAACCCAGCTTCTCCAGTCTCTCTACGTTAACTGAAGTCCTGCATCCTGGGAACATTCTCCTCCACACCCTCTCTAAGGTCTTGACATCCTCCCTAAAAAGTGCTGCCCGGAATTGGAAACAATGCATCAGCTGAGGCCTCATTAGAATTGAAGGGGTGATAAGGTGGTTAAGAAGGAATATGTGATAGTTGCCTTTATTAGCCGAGGCAGAGAACGTAAAAGCAGGGAGGTTATGATGGAGCTGTATAAAACCCTGGTTAGGCCACAGCTAGAGTGCTGTGTGCAGTTCTGGTCACCACACTATAGGAAGGATGTGATTGCATTGGAGAGGGTGCAGAGGCGATTCACCAGGATGTTGCCTGGGCTGGAGCGTTTCAGTTATGAAGAGAGGCTGCTTAGGCCGGGGTTGTTTTCCTTAGAGCAGAGAAGGCTGAGGGGGGACTGGATAGAGGTGTTACAAAATTATGAGGGACTTGGATAGAGCAAATAGGAAGAAACTTATCCCCATAGTAGAAGGATCAATAACAGGTGGCACAGATTTAAGGTCAGGGACAGGAGATTTAGAGGGGATTTGAGGAAAACCTTTTTCACCCAGAGGGTGGTGGGAATCTGGAACTCGCTGCCTGAAAGGGTGGTGTAGGCAGGAACCCTCACAACATTTAAGAAGCATTTAGAAGAGAACTTAAAGCACCACAACAAACAAGGCTGCAGAGCAAGTGCTGGAAAATGGGATTAGAGTAGATCGGTGCACTATGGCCAGCACCTTCCAACCTCACGACCTCTACCATCTAGAAGGACAAGGACAGCATATACTTGAGGAACACCATCACATGCAAGTTCCCCTCCAAGCCTCTCACCATCCTGACCAGGAAATATATTGGCCGTTCCTTCACTGTTGCTGGGTCACAGTCCTGGAGCTCCCTCACTAACAGCACTGTGGGTGTACCTACACCACGTGGACTGCAGCGGTTCAAGGTGGTGGCGGGCTCACCACCACCTTCTCAAGGGGCAATTAGGGATGGGCTATAAATGCTGGCCTAGTCAGCGACGCCCACATCTGGGCGTGCAGAATCAGCCTTGAGAATAAAAATAAACTTGAAACAAAGAACAGTAAAATGACGGATCAGCCAGTGTGGCTCCAGCCACTGGGAGTCTAGCCAGGCCACACTGGCTAGTGATGTCCCAAATGTGTCCCCAGTCTCTGAAACGGATGATCTCAGTCGGGGTAGTGGCCAGAGCATTGCTGTTGTCCTCAGGCTGTTGCGTTCGGAGATAGACAACCAGATGGGGTCGTGACCTGTTCTGGAAAGTACGGACACTGGCAGGACCAGGGGGAGACACAGTGGCCCGATGGTTAGACTGCTGCCTCACAGCGCCAAGGATATGGGTTCAATTCCGGCCTTGGGTGACTGTCTGTGTGGAGTTTGCACATTCTCCCTTTGTCTGCATGGGTTTCCTCCCACAGTCCAAAGATGTGCAGGCTAGGTGGATTGGCCATGCTAAATTGCCCCTTGGTGTCCAAAGATGGGCAGAGTATGTGGATTGGCCATGCTAAATTGCCCCTTAGTGTCCAAAGATGTGCAGGTTAGGTGGATTGGCCATGCTAAATTGTCCCTTAGTGTCCAACGATGTGCAGGTTAGGTGGATTGGCCGTGCCAAATTGCACCTTAGGGTCCAAAGATGTGCAGGTTAGGTGGATTGACCATGCTAAATTGCTCCTTGGTGTCCAAAGGTGTGCAGGTTAGGTGGATTGGCCATGCCAAATTGCCCCTTAGTGTCCAAAGATGTGCAGGTTAGGTGGATTGGCCATGCGAAATTGCCCCTTAGTTTCCAAAGGTGTGCAGGTTATGTGGATTGGCCATGCTAAATTGCACCTTAGGTTCCGAAGATGTGTGGGTTATGTGGATTATGATGTGGAGATGCCGGCGTTGGACTGGGGTAAACACAGTAAGAAGTTTAACAACACCAGGTTGTTAATAAACCTGTTGGACTTTAACCTGGTGTTGTTAAACTTCTTATTATGTGGATTAGCCATGCTAAATTCTCCCTTCGTATCCATAAATGTACAGGTTAGGTGGATTGGCCTTGATAAATGCATGGGGTTATGGGGATAGGGTGGAGGGAAGGGCCTCCTGGGTGGGATGCTCCTTTGATGAGTCGGTGCAGACGTGATGGGCCAAATGACCTCTTTCTGCACTGCAGGGATTCTACAGCCTTTCACCACTGGGGAAGTAACCAGGGGCAAGGTCCTGTATAGAAGTGATTGAGCAATAACAAATTGGATTGAGGCTCTGGAATGTAGCCACATCCTCGACAGGAGAGGGTAGAATAAAACTAGAAAAATCAAAAGAAGGGGTTAAGGATAACTAGCAATCTGTGGCCTGTTCCGAGTAAAGAGATGGCAGTGATAAGCTGCGAGCTTTCTGAGGATAATTACATTAAGCAAAGCATTTCCTTTTTTCATTGGAGTGAAAAATTATTCGATTGAACAGAACAAAAAAACAATCCCACAGCAATTTAAAAAATATATAAACAGCTGTAATTTACCCAAACTGGGCAAGAGATCTCGCCTGTTCATTAAACAGAATCAACATTGTGCTACAATAAAAAGCAAGAAATCAATTTGCTGGGAATTGGTTCCAGTGGTTGCATCTTTAAAGGAAAACAAACTTTTTTCAAATGGAAATTGTGGAAAGACAGTTTGGCTGAGTTAATGGAAGTCATGATGTGGAGATGCCGGCGTTGGACTGGGGTAAACACAGTAAGAAGTTTAACAACACCAGGTTAAAGTCCAACAGGTTTATTTGGTAGCAAAAGCCACACAAGCTTTCGAGGCTCTGAGCCCCTTCTTCAGGTGAGTGGGAATTCTGTTCACAAACAGAACTTATAAGACACAGACTCAATTTACATGAATAATGGTTGGAATGCGAATACTTACAACTAATCCAGTCTTTAAGAAACAAAACAATGGGAGTGGAGAGAGCATCAAGACAGGCTAAAAAGATGTGTATTGTCTCCAGACAAGACAGCCAGTGAAACTCTGCAGGTCCACGCAACTGTGGGAGTTACAAATAGTGTGACATAAATTCTGATTCTAGGATCGCATGATAAAGACTCAGGAGGAAAAAAGCAGAAATATTTATGTGAAATAGTGTGACATAAACCCAATATCCCGGTTGAGGCCGTCCTTGTGTGTGCGGAACCATTAGTTGTAAGTATTCGCATTCCAACCATTATTCATGTAAATTGAGTCTGTGTCTTATAAGTTCTGTTTGTGAACAGAATTCCCACTCACCTGAAGAAGGGGCTCAGAGCCTCGAAAGCTTGTGTGGCTTTTGCTACCAAATAAACCTGTTGGACTTTAACCTGGTGTTGTTAAACTTCTTACTGAGTTAATGGAACCAAGGGACTTTCCAGTGACAAAGACCTCTCAGCATTGGCCGCTGGTTGGATCTTCTGGTCTTAAGTTTAGGCTAAGGTTTATTTATTAGTGTCACAAGTAGGCTTACATTAACACTGCAATGAAGTTACTGTGAAAATCCCCAAGTCGCCACACTCTGGCACCTGTACGGGTACACTGAGGGAGAATTTAGCACGGCCAATGCACCTAACCAGCACGTCTTTCGGAAACTGGAGCATCCAGAGGAAACCCACGCGGACATGGGGAGAATGTGCAGACTCTGCACAGACAATGACCCAAGCCGGGAATCGAACCCGGGTCCCTGGAGCTGTGAGGCAGCAGTGTTAACCACTCTGCCACCATGCCGCCCGTCTTGCCAATGTCTTCGCCATTTTGCATAATGCAGTAACTCCTGTGAGGGAGTGTGCACAGTGCGGGGTGTCACTGGAGCTACTCGGAGTGAACAAGAAAAAATGGAGAGCAGATATTCAAAGGGGAGGATTTCCAGTTGGGAAACTGAAACCAAACATCACATCAGGATCAGATGGAGTCGCCCAATTTATCATAATCTACATCTCATTGGGTTTTGAACATGGAAGGAAAAAGCACCACTCACACTGGGGAGAAACTGTACATGTGTTCTATTTTTTTTATTGGGATATGGGCGTCACTGGCTGGCCAGCATTTATTGCTCATCAGTAGTTGCCCTTGGACAGCAGTTGAGAGTCAACCACATTGCTGTGGCTCTGGAGTCACATGTAGGCCAGACCGGGTAAGGATGGCAGATTTCCTTCTTAGTGAACCAGATGGGTTTTTCCGATAATCAACAATGGTTTCATGGTCTCCGTAGATTCTTAATTCCAGATATTTTTTATTGAATTCAAATTCCACCATCTGCCGTGGCGGGATTCGAACCTGTGCCCCCAGAGCATTAGCTGAGTTTCTGGATTAATAGTCTAGCGATAATACCACTAGGCCATCCCCTCCCAAAGTTTTATGTGTGGACAAGGCTTCAGCCGATCATCTGGTCTGTGGAAACACAAACACAGTCACAACATGGAGGAAACAATGTAAATGTGAGACTGCGGGAAGGGGTTCCACTCTCAATTTTAGCTGGAAACTCATTGCTGCAGTCACACTGGGGAGAAACCTTCACTTGCTCCAAGTGCGGGAAAGGATTCACTAACTCATGCCACCTGCTTGCGCACCAAGCACCACACTGATAAGGGACCTTTGAAGTGTTCAGACTGTGGGAAGCGCTATGAAAACTCTGAAGAAAAAATTGGGACGGGCGGCATGATGGTTAGCACTGCTGCCTCACAACGCCAGAAACCCGGGTTCAATTCTGGCCTTGGGTCTGTGTGGAGTTTGCACATTCTCCCCGTGTCTGCGTGGGTTTCCTCCAGGTGTTCTCGTTTCCTCCCACAGTCCAAAGATGTGCAGGTTAGGTGGCTTGGCCGTGCTAAATTGCCCCTTAGTGTCCAAAGATGTGAAGGTTAGGTGGATTAACCATGTTAAATGCATGGGGTTACGGAGATGGGGTACACCTGGGTAAGATGCTCTTTCGGTGCAGACATAATGGGCCAAATGGCCTCCTTCTACACCGTATGGATTCTATGATTCGATGGTTCACCCGTCCCATTGCCAGGCAACCCACCACGGGGGCTGCCTTTGGCAAGACTGGAAGATCCTGCCAGAGGGGGAAGGGCCGGATAATCCTGTCCAAGGTTTTTGATATACGTTGATTCACCCAGCAACATTAAACAGATGTTTACCTGGGGTAGGTAAAAGTTAAAGTAAAGATGGTGAAAGTTCAAAAGAGAAGATGGGGGTGATTTTCACACTATGTTCTAGAAGATGGACTCATGTAATAAGAGTGATCAAAAGTGACTTCTGAGAAGGTTAGTTCATAAGGGAAGATCAAAAGGAAAAATGGTATATCAGAGACAAGTTCGCCCTATACAATGTTTTGAGACCGCAGAAAGCTGTGTCCACTCTCAATCAGCTGTGACTGGAGAAAACATGCTTGAGAAGCCAATTGTCTCTATCTGAAGTCGGAAGAAACACCAAAAGATATAGGTGCCTGGTGAGGTAACTATTGCTGGGTTTCACACATAGTTTTAAAACCTATGGGATGTTGTTTGGGGAGGTTTAACTCCGAGGTTAGGAAATTAGAGGGTTTTGGAACTGTATAGCCAATAATGTCACTAAATGTATTCCTAGTTAATTTCTTGTTGTATGTTCCACAGTTTAATAAAAATGTATCTTGTTTAAAATCTTCACAGAAACATCTGGGACATCCTTCACTGCTCTTCAGATCTTTCCTCACATTACACCAAATTGCAAAATTCAGTTGAGAGCGGGCATTTCAATTTCCCTCCTGGGATTTGGGATACCCAACCATTTAACATCAACTGTGCTCCTAACCACATGAATTTTATCTCTTATGGCTCTAGTTCAAATTTCAGAAGTCTGGATTTCACAGGCCTCAAATTTAAAATGCTTTTGTCCATATTTGCATCCCTTCCTCACAGAATCACAGAATCGTTACGGTACAGAAGGAGGCCATTCAGCCCATCGTGTCTGCGCCGGCTCGCCAAATAAGCATCATGACTTAGTGCCGTTCTCCTGCCTTTTCCCTGTTACCCCCCTGCACATTATTTCTATGCAAATAATCATCTAACGCCCTCTCGAATTGTGAAGCTGCCTCCATCACACTCCCAGGCAGTGCATTCCAGACCACAACCACGCACTGGGTGAGAAAGGTTTTCCTCACATCACATTTGCTTCTTTTGCAAATCTCTTTAAATCCGTGACCCTCTCGTTCTCGATCCTTTTCCGAGCGGGAACAGTTTCTCCCTATCTACTCTGTCCAGACCCCCTCATGATTTTGAACATCTCCATCAAATCTCCTCTCAGCCTCCTTCTCTCCAAGGAGAACATCCCAACCTCTCCAATCTATCCTCACAACTGAAGTTTCTCATCCCTGGAACCATTCTGGTAAACCTCTTCTGCACTCTCTCCAATGCGTTCACATCCTTCCTATAGGGTGACATCCAGAACTGTACACAATACTCATGGCTTTGTCACTCCCTATCACTGTAACCTCCTCTAGCCTGACAACCAATCTCCACCTCCCCAACCCAAACCTCTGCCCTACAACTCCAGCCTCTTGTGCGTTCCTTTCACCCCACAATGGGTGGATGTGTCTATAGGCCTCACTTTCTGAAATTCTCTCCCTGAACCGCCTGTCCACCTCCCTATGCTCCAGGACGCTTCATTAACTGACCACACTTTTGATCCTAATATTCCCCCAGTTTAACTCAGTACCCACTTTTCCTCATGTCTCCCGTGACCTAGCCTTCCTGGTATTTCCAACGGCGATACAATTGCAAGATCTAAGTTGTTGTTAACATCAAACTAAAATGTGCTCAACACACAGGAGTTTGCGTACAGAACTCAAAGAAGCACGCCATTATTCGTTTTGGAATGTGACCCATAGATATTTGGCGATGGGAATTCCAATCATACTGATGACTGGAGCCCACTTATTTTAAATGATTTCCCGTCAGTGTTAACATCAGCAAATGGAAGCTTTGGCCCCTGGGACTCAATTCCAGGAATGTTTTCTTGTGGCCAGAAACCAAAGCAGCGCAGAGGGGAGAGAGAGAGAAAAATACAAGTCATCTCAGCTGAATGTTTCTCAGATTCCTTTCACTATCATTACTGCTACTTCAGGCTTGAAATCTCTATCAATATTGCATTCATAGAATCATAGAATCCCTACAATGCAGAAGGAGGCCATTCGGCCCGTTGAGTCTACATTGACTCTCCAAAAGAGCATCTTATCCAGGCCCTATCGCTGTAGCCCCGCGCATTCACCCCAATAATCGCCCGAACCCATACATCTTTGGACACCAAGGGGCAATTTAGCATGCCAATCCCCCTAACCTGCATGTTTTTGGACACTAAGGGGCAAGTTGACATGGCCAATCCACTTAACCTGCACATCTTTGGACAGTAAGGGGCAATTTGGCATGGCCAATCCACCTGACCTGCATGTCTTTGGACACTAAGGGGCAATTTAGCATAGCCAATCCACCTAACCTGCACGTCTTTGGACACTAAGGGGCAAGTTGGCATGGCCAATCCACTTAACCTGCACATCTTTGGACACTAAGGAGCAATTTGGCATGGCCAATCCATCTAACCTACACATCTTTGGACTGTGGGAGGAAACCGGAGCACTCGGAGGAAGCCCACGTAGACACAGGGAGAACGTGCAGACTCCACACAGACAGTGACCCGAGGCCAGAATTGAACCCAGGTCCCTGCGCTGTGAGGCTGCAGTGCTAACCACTGTGCCACTGTGACGCCCACATTCTATTGACATCATCAGGGTTTCCCAACTACGGAACCCCAAAGAAACATTCTTCTTATGACCCACAAGAAATAATGATTGTTTTTGCGTAATAGGCACAAACATACAAAAACAAATTAATAGAGGTCTTTTCTATTTCTTATATGTATACATTTATTATAATTAAAAAGTTCCCTTATTGACAAGTACTTAAGTCTTACCTACTTTTTGTCAGTTTTATTTGGAGTGATGCTGTTTCTTTTGGTCAGACATTCATTGAATATGAGGAGTGCTGCTGGAGAGCTGGATTCTCATATCTGACACACATTCTCACACACGCACATCCACACTCACAATCTTACCTCCCCTTCTCTCTTACACACACATACATAAAACACACCCTCAGCCCGTTCTCCCCTTACCCTGCTCTCACTCTCACTGCTCAGTGGCCCCACTCATCCTCGCACACCAGCTCTGAGACCCTCTGACTTCCTCATTCCATGGCTCCACACCGCCTCCAGGTCTTGACACCAACACCCCCCCAGTGGCTTGTCTTCCCTCCCCCTGGCCATATTCCCTCCCCCCTCAACCCGGCTGCTTAGCCTCAGGCCCCCAGGCCCCTTCCCCTCCTGCCCCATGGCCACCTCCCACCCACTTCACGGTCATCTCCCTTCCCCCAATGCCACTTCCCCTTACGCCCCACGGTCACTTCCCTTCTCTTCCTTGGCTGTTTCCCACACTGTCCCACAACCTCTCCCCTCCTGCTCTCCCCATCACTTTGTCATCTGCTGTACTTTGTTCCGCTGTCCATTCACTCCATCACTTTGCTGTTTGCACTTCCCATCGCTCTGATACCATTCTCCCCATCGCTCCGTCATCCAATATCCCCATCGCTCCATCATCCATTCTCCCCATCGCTGTGCTGTCTGCTCCCTCTCTGTTCCACCGTTCAGGCTCTCCCTCTGTTCCACCACCCGCTCTCCCTCTGTTCCACCGCCTGCTCTCTCTCTGTTCCACCGTTCAGGCTCTCCCTCTGTTCCACCACCCGCTCTCCCTCTGTTCCACCGCCTGCTCTCCCTCTGTTCCACCGCCTGCTCTCTCTCTGTTCCACCGTTCAGGCTCTCCCTCTGTTCCACCACCCGCTCTCCCTCTGTTCCACCGCCTGCTCTCCCTCTGTTCCACCGCCTGCTCTCTCTCTGTTCCACCGTTCAGGCTCTCCCTCTGTTCCACCACCCGCTCTCCCTCTGTTCCACCGCCTGCTCTCCCTCTGTTCCACCACCCGCTCTCATAGAATCATAGAATCATAGAAACCCTACAGTACAGAAGGAGGCCATTCGGCCCATTGAGTCTGCACCGACCACAATCCCACCCAGGCCCTACCCCCACATATTTAAGAACATAAGAACATAAGAAATAGGAGCAGGAGTAGGCCATCTAGCCCCTCGAGCCTGCCCCGCCATTCAATAAGATCATGGCTGATCTGACGTGGATCAGTACCACTTACCCGCCTGATCCCCATAACCCTTAATTCCCTTACCGATCAGGAATCCATCCATCCGCGCTTTAAACATATTCAGCGAGGTAGCCTCCACCACCTCAGTGGGCAGAGAATTCCAGAGATTCACCACCCTCTGGGAGAAGAAGTTCCTCCTCAACTCTGTCTTAAACCGACCCCCCTTTATTTTGAGGCTGTGTCCTCTAGTTTTAACTTCCTTACTAAGTGGAAAGAATCTCTCCGCCTCCACCCTATCCAGCCCCCGCATTATCTTGTAAGTCTCCATAAGATCCCCCCTCATCCTTCTAAACTCCAATGAGTACAAACCCAATCTCCTCAGCCTCTCCTCATAATCCAAACCCCTCATCTCCGGTATCAACCTGGTGAACCTTCTCTGCACTCCCTCCAATGCCAATATATCCTTCCTCATATAAGGGGACCAATACTGCACACAGTATTCCAGCTGCGGCCTCACCAATGTCCTGTACAGGTGCATCAAGACATCCCTGCTTTTATATTCTATCCCCCTCGCAATATAGGCCAACATCCCATTTGCCTTCTTGATCACCTGTTGTACCTGCAGACTGGGCTTTTGCGTCTCATGCACAAGGACCCCCAGGTCCCTTTGCACGGTAGCATGTTTTAATTTGTTTCCATTGAGATAGTAATCCCATTTATTATTATTTCCTCCAAAGTGTATAACCTCGCATTTATCAACGTTATACTCCATTTACCATATCCTCGCCCACTCACACAGTCCAAATCTCTCTGCAGATCTTCTCCGTCCTCCACACGATTCACTTTTCCACTTATCTTTGTGTCGTCTGCAAACTTCGTTACCCTACACTCCGTCCCCTCCTCCAGATCATCTATATAAATGGTAAATAGTTGCGGCCCGAGTACCGATCCCTGCGGCACGCCACTAGTTACCTTCCTCCAACCGGAAAAACACCCATTTATTCCGACTCTTTGCTTCCTGTCGGATAGCCAGTCCCCAATCCACTTTAACACACTACCCCCAACTCCGTGTGCCCTAATCTTCTTCAGCAGCCTTTTATGGGGCACCTTATCAAACGCCTTTTGGAAATCCAAAAACACCGCATCCACCGGTTCTCCTCCATCAACCGCCCTAGTCACATCTTCATAAAAATTCAACATGTTCGTCAAGCACGACTTTCCCTCTAACCTACACATCCCAGGACTCTAAGGGGCAATTTTTAACCCGCACATCTTTGGACTCTCTCCCTCTGTTCCACCGCCTGCTCTCCCTCTGTTCCACCACCCGCTCTCCCTCTGTTCCACCGCCTGCTCTCCCTCTGTTCCACCGCCCGCTCTCCCTCTGTTCCACTGCCCACTCTCCCTCTGTTCCACCGCCTGCACTCCCTCTGTTCCACCGCCAGCTCTCCCTCTGTTCCACCGTCTGCTCTCCCTCTGTTCCACCGCCCGCTCTCCCTCTGTTCCACCGCCAGCTCTCCCTCTGTTCCACCGCCCGCTCTCTCTCTGTTCCACCGCCTGCTCTCCCTCTGTTCCACCACCCACTCTCCCTCTGTTCCACCGCCCACTCTCCCTCTGTTCCACCGCCCACTCTCCCTCTGTTCCACCGCCCGCTCTCCCTCTGTTCCACCACCCGCTCTCCCTCTGTTCCACCGCCCGCTCTCCCTCTGTTCCACCGGCTGTTCTCCCTCTGTTCCACCGCCCGCTCTCTCTCTGTTCCACTGCCCACTCTCCCTCTGTTCCACCGCCTGCACTCCCTCTGTTCCACCGCCAGCTCTCCCTCTGTTCCACCGTCTGCTCTCCCTCTGTTCCACCGCCCGCTCTCCCTCTGTTCCACCGCCAGCTCTCCCTCTGTTCCACCGCCCGCTCTCTCTCTGTTCCACCGCCTGCTCTCCCTCTGTTCCACCACCCACTCTCCCTCTGTTCCACCGCCCGCTCTCCCTCTGTTCCACCGCCCACTCTCCCTCTGTTCCACCGCCCGCTCTCCCTCTGTTCCACCACCCGCTCTCCCTCTGTTCCACCGCCCGCTCTCCCTCTGTTCCACCGGCTGTTCTCCCTCTGTTCCACCGCCCGCTCTCTCTCTGTTCCACCGCCTGCTCTCCCTCTGTTCCACCACCCACTCTCTCTCTGTTCCACCGCCCGCTCTCCCTCTGTTCCACCGCCCACTCTCCCTCTGTTCCACCGCCCGCTCTCCCTCTGTTCCACCACCCGCTCTCCCTCTGTTCCACCGCCTGCTCTCCCTCTGTTCCACCGCCTGCTCTCTCTGTTCCACCGCCTGCTCTCTCTCAGTTCCACCGCCCGCTCTCCCTCTGTTCCACCACCCGCTCTCTCTGTTCCACCGTTCGGGTTCTCCTTCGCTCTCACCTTGGAAACTTTGAAGATGCACTTTCCCACAGGTTCCAGATCATCCAATCAGAGGCTTGCTTCTCACTGCACAGTAACCAATGCAGGGAGACGACAGCCTTTGATTGGATGAGCAGCTTCACAGCATTTGTCAAATGCTGTACATCAGCCTGAGCGTCGAGCCCCTGGATGTATCCGATAGAACCCCAGGATTCCATTGAACCCAGTTTGGGAAACCCTGGATGCCATCATACCTTGCAGCAGATCAATAGGGATGGATTGCTGACAGACTGTAGTCACTGTTGCCTGTGCCTCACACCCTCCACCCTCTCTGATTTCTGTTTGTCAGCCAATCCATGCTAACCTATCACTCCCAACAGCAAGTGATCTCATCTTACAAGTAACCTTTTTGTGGCACCTTATCGAATGCCTTTTAGAAATCCAAATACACCACATCCACTGGTTCCCCTTTATTGACAGTGCTTGTTATATCGTCAAAGAACAGAGAACAGAAAACAGAGTGAGAGCAGGCCAGTGGGGAATGGCAGGCCAGTGGGGGACGGCAGGCCAGTGGAGGACGGCAGGCCAGTGGGGGTAGGGAATGACAGGCCAGTGGAGGACGGCAGGCCAGTGGGGGCAGCAGGCCAAAGGGGGTAGGGAATGGCAGGCCAGTGGGTTGGCAGGCTAATGGGGGTAGGGGTTGGCAGGCCAATGGGAGCTAGGGTGGCAGGACCAGTGGGAATGGCGGGCTAGTGGGGGCAGGAGGTGGCAGGCCAGTGAGGGCAGGCCGTGGGGGGGGATGGGGGGGCAGGGGGTTGCAGGCCAGTTAGGGGAGGGCAGGGGGAAACAGGCCAGAGGGGGCAGGGGTGGTGCCAACGGACAGCCCATGTTCGCCCCCCCTCCCCCCCACCCCCCCCACCGGAGATAGCAGACCATAGCCCCGACTGTAGACCAATCTGTCAAAAGGCTGCCCCCAATAGCGGTCTCATTTATTGGTAAAAGTCTTAGAAGTGGGCACTTCCATTTTGAGATGCCTTACTGCACCCACCTCCCCAGCTGCACTCCCTAACTGGACAGGGAGTTGGAGAATACAGCTCACAATGAAAGATTCAGGCAACAAATGTAGACAGTTAGTTTTTATTCTTTTGTGAGATGTGTGCGTTGCTGACACTAAAGGAATGGTGATATAATTCCAAGTGAGGACGGTGAACGGCTTAGAGGGGAACTTTCAGGTGGTGGTGGTGTTCCCATGCATCTGTTGCCCTTGATCTTTTGGGTGGTTATAAGCCTGGAGTATAGAAGGTGCTGTCTAAGGAGCCTTGGTGAGTTCCTGCAGAGCATCTTGTAGATGGTATACACTGTGGCTACTGTGTGTCAGTGGGGGACCAAGTGAATGATTAAGGTGGTGGATGGGGTGCCAATCAAGCGGGCTGTTTTGTCCAACTTTTTGAGTGTTGTTGGAGCTGCATCTATCCAGGCCAGTACAGAGTATTCCATCACACTCCTGACTTTTGTCTTGTAAATGGTAGACAGGCAATGGGGAGTTATTCACCTCAGAATTCCCAACTTCTAACCTGCTCCTGTAGCCACAGTATATGTACAGCTGGGTCTAGTTCAGTTTCTGGTCAATGGTAACCCCCAGGATGTTGATGGTGGCGATTCAGTGATGGCTATGCCATTGAATGTTGATGGGAATTAGTTAGATTCTCTCTTTGGAGATGGTCATTGCCTGGGCCCTGCGTGGCATGAACATTACACAGTGAGGGGTACAGACAGTAACAGTCGACACGTGGGGCGGGATGTTCAGGCCGCACTTGCCCTAAACCTGGAAAATCCCGCCCGAGATCAACAGCTCTTTGCATGGTCCTGTCCCGCCTGCTCCGATTCCCGTGGCGGGCGGGGCGGGAAAACTCCACCCATAGTGTCAGGATACAAGGTACAGATTCGAGTAGCAAACCGAACAAAGCTATTTAAGGGAATCCTTACTAAAGGTGAGAATAGCAGAACATTTAGAAATGCAAAAACACAATGATGACTAGTCAACAACAACCTTGTTGAATTTTTGGAAGTGGCAACAGAGAGACTGGACAATGGTAACACATTAGTTGTAATTTATCTCGGTTTTTCAAAAGTACTTCGATAAGGTGCCAACTAAACAGACAAATGAATGATGTCCGAGAATGCAGAGTTGGGGAGGGACAAGAAGTCGAATTGGTTTCGAGCTTGTTTCAGGGAAGAATCTGAGAGTGGGAGTGAAGCGTTGTTACCCAGACTGCCAGAAGGGTTCCACAAGGATCAGCGCTGGGACACAACTGTTTACAATTTACTTTAACCATTTAGACTTTGAAACAAAAAAAAACACAATTTCTAAGTTTGCGGATGACACCAAAATTGGGCGGAAAGCCAATACTGAAAAGAATAACAAATTACAATACATTAAAAAACAAGCGGCACGGGAGCACAGTGGTTAGCAGGGGGCGGCATGGTAGCACAGTTGGGGCGGCACGGTAGCACAGTTGGGGCGGCACGGTAGCACAGTTGGAGCGGCACGGTAGCACAGTGGTTAGCACTGCTGCTTCACAGCTCCAGGGACCTGGGTTCGATTCCCGGCTCGGGTCACTGTCTGTGTGGAGTTTGCACATTCTCCTCGTGTCTGCGTGGGTTTCCTCCGGGTGCTCCGGTTTCCTCCCACAGTCCAAAGATGTGCGGGTTAGGTTGATTGGCCATGCTAAAATTATCCCTTAGTGTCCTGGGATGTGTAGGTTTGAGGTATTAGTGGGTAAAATATGTAGAGATATGGGAGTAGGGCCTGGGTGGGATTGTGGTCGGTGCAGACTCGATGGGCCGAATGGCCTCTTCCTGCACTGTAGGGTTTCTATGATTCTAAGCAGAATGGGCCTATAATTGACAAATTTCAATATAGATAAATGTGCCTATTGTATTTTGGCAAGACAAATCAGGAGGCTGAACTTTGGACATGAGAATCTAAATGGGATAGAAGTGTAAAGGAATCACAAAGTATGAATATCATTAAACGTTCCACCACAGGTTAACAAAGTCTTAAAGAAAGCAACCTAATCACAAGGGCAGCACGGTGACACAGCAGTTAGCACAGCTACCTCACAATGCCAGGGACCTGAGTTCAATTCCAGCCTTGGGGGTGACTGTGTGGAGTTTTATGTTCTCCTTGTGTCTGCGTGGGTTTCCTTCGGGTGCTCCAGTTTCCTCTCACAGCCCAGAGATGTGTTGGTTAGGTGGATTGGCCATGTTAAATTGCCCCTTCGTGTCCAAAAATGTGTTGGTTAGATGGATTAGCTATGGAAAATGAGTGGGGTTACAGGGATAGGGTGGGGAGGGGGCCTGGGTAAGATAATTCATCAGAGAGTCGGTGCAGACTCGATGGGCCGAATGGCATCTTCTGCACTGTAGGGATTCTATGACTGTCTATCTCTGCAACTGAAGCAGTTAATTCCATTTACAAATTCGTCCTGAACATTTGAATAGCTGGCAGGGAACTGCTCCTGATCTGTGGAGCTCATTTCCATATTGCACTGCGCTGCCTCTGGGAAGGGTGAAGCCCATGCAGGTTAGATAACATGGAAAAGAGCATTGCTGTTTCTAAATGTAGAGTTAATTACAAGGAGTGACTAACATAACCCCATCCTGTGAACAAATAAAACCTTTTTATTCCCAGAAACAGGCAGATGGTGTACGTGCCCGGCAATGCCATTCACCCATGCGCAGAGGGTACTGACATGCTGGCCAAACAGAGTGACGTCGCTGGATTTCTGTGCATGTGCAGATGAGTATCAGTGGCTATCTTGCGCGGCCATCTTGAATCGACCATCTTGCATGGCCATCTTGAATTGGCCATCTTGCACGGCCATCTTAAATTGACCATCTTGTACGGCCATCTTGAATTGGCCATCTTGCATCAACCATCTTGTACGGCCATCTTGAATTGGCCATCTTGCACCAGCCATCATGAATCGGCAGTCGGCATAGTGGAAAAGATAGTCAACAAGAAGCCAAATACGTAATTCAGAAAAAGAAACATCTTTACCCAGAGAGTGGTGAGAATATGGAACTTGCTACCACAGGGAATAGTTGAAGGCTGATTCCGGGGATGGCAGGCCTGATGTCTGAGGAGAGATTGACTAGGTTAGGATTATTTTCGCTGGAGTTCCGACAAATGAGGGGGGGAGATCTCATAGAGATTTATAAAATTCTAACAGGGCTAAACAGGGTGGATGCAGGGAGGATGTTCCCAATGGTGGCAGAATTCAGAACCAGGGGTCACAGTCTGAGGATTCGGGGTAGACCATTTAGGACGGAGGTGAGGAGATATTTCTTCACCCAAAGAATGGTGAACCTGTGGAATTCATTACCACAGGAAGTAGTTGATGCCAAAACATTGAATGTATTCAAGAGGTGGCTGGATATAGCACTTGGGGCGAATGGGATCAAAGGTTATGCAGAAAAAGCAGGATTAGACTACTGAATTGGACGATCAGCTATGATTGTAATGAATGATGGAGCAGGTTCGAAGGGCCAAATGGCCTCCTCCTGCATATCTTCTATGTTTCTAAGTGAATAGTACCGATGTATTTAAGGGGTGGCTGGAAAGCACTTGAGAGAGAAGGGAATAGAGGATTATGTTGGTGGATTTAGATGAGATAACAAAATGGGAGGCAGCTCAAGTGGGGCATAAACACCAGCAGGGACTGTTGGGCTGAATGGCCTGTGCTGCGTAACTCTTGGGGCAACATATCTGCAGCATCACTGCTTTGCCTCCCCAGCACAACATTCATGGTCACCACCTTGGCAAAGATGTGGAATATTTAGTGCTCCGTAAATCGCAACATATTCTGAAACAGTTGTTTCGTAAGAAATGGAACAAGGTTTTGGAGGAATAACCAATTAAGTATTTTAACATTTGAAACGCAAACACAAAAAAAAGATTAAATTCCATTCTGCAGATAGCTGATGAGCTTTAGTTGCTTAAGATTACGTTTGTACAATGTATTCTTGCAATAGTGATGGTGGTTCTGTGATCTATCCCACTCAAGGACACATGCTAATAAATGGATACATTTTTAAAAGGACAGGTCAACAGGACCAAGCACACAACATTCTCCCATTTAATAGGCAGAGGCGTTTCTGTTCCCGGTATCCCTAATTCCGGGAAAGGCTCAGCAATACAGTGGCTGCATCAGCCTGACTTGACTACCATGGAGTGCTTTAGCCTTCAGACAGAAACGAGACAGGTCCTCGCAGGGGGAACGGGAAGGTTATGGTGCCCGTGACCCCCCCCCCCCCCCCCCCCCCCCCCGCCTTCCCCCACCCACCTTATTGCTCTTAGCCAACTCCCAGTGATAACAACACAATAACAATTGCGGATGTCAGAGGGCTGGCTGCTTCCAAGATATGTTTTGGTTAAGATATGGGGCAGGATTTTCCACACCCCTTCCGCAGAGTTTTGGTGGCGGCGGAGATGGCCCGCCATTGGTGGGCGACGAGATCTTCTGATGCTGCCGCTGTCAACAAGGAGGCGATGGCCTAGTGGTACCATCGCTAGACTATCAATCCAGAAACTCAGCTAATGTTCTGGGCACCCGGGTTCGAGTCCCGCCATGGCCGTTGGTGAAATTTGAATGCAATATAAAATATTTGGAATTAAGAATCTACTGATGACCATGAAACCATTGTCGATTGTTGGGAAAACCCATCTGGTTCATTAATGTCCCTTTAGGGAAGGAAATCTGCCGTTCTTACACGGTCTGGCCTACATGTGACTCCAGAGCCACAGCAATGTGGTTAACTCTCAACTGCCCTCGGGCAACTAGGGATGGGCAATAAATGCTGGCCCAGCCAGCGACGCCCATGTCCCACGAATGAATTTTTTAAAAAACAAGATTTCCTGTTGTTTGCACCTTCTGCCATTGGCAGGGCCAGCCGATCCCGCTGGTGGGAGCTGCCAGAAAACATTGGCCATGGTGTGCGGAATGTAAGGTTGCCAACCTTGCAGGATTGGCCTGGAGTCTCCAGGAATTGAGGGTTGATTTCCAGGTCACAGCTGTGCGTGACCCTGGAGAAGAATCATCAGCACATTAAAGAATATAACTTTTTAAAATCTTCCTTGAACATTTTTCTTTATCAGATATAGAAATATTGAAAATGGTTGGAGCGGTGGCTGGGGGGGTGGGGGGTTGAGGGCTGGGGGGAGGGGGAGGGGGGTGCTGTATGGCTGACAGTCAGGCATCATCCAATTGGGTAACGAATCTTTTTGCTTTCCAATTGGTGTAGGAAGGCCGTACGTCACAAGGATGGATGCGTTGGCCGACTTATGGCTGGAGTGTGGGGTCAGACAGTTTAGAATTAAGGGGACAGTCCGCCCACTTTTGGAGTGGATAGTTGTAGTTTAGACTGGGCGATCGGAGAATTTCTGAACGAAGAACTAAATGGCGGGTATGTTTTTCTTTCAGAAGCAAAAAACTTTTGCCTCCCCTCTGTTGTCTCATGATGTGAAGGTGTTAATTACTAATGTTGTAAATTAACTTTCATCATCATCAGCACTGAAAAACAACAGACCAGTAAGCTGCCTTGGTCCTATCCTATCCCTCGGCCGGAGTAGGCCCCAGTGTTACGTGGGATCAATCACAGCATCATCGTGCATTTATGTGGCACTTTTAAACTTGCAAAACCTCCAAAGGTGCAATTAATCAGAGAAAATTTGATACCAGGCTACATCAGGAGAAGTGACTGACTGAAAGCTTGGTCAAAGCGAAAGATTTTAAGGATTGCCTTAAAGGAAAAGGTACAGGGACAGAAAAGGTTGAGGAGAAATTTCAAGCGCCGGGAGCAAGGCAGCTGAGATAAAGGCCGCAGACGGTGGAGCAAAGGATACTGGGGGTGCACAATAGGCCAGAATTGGAGGAGGGTTCTCGGGGCTAGAGATGGTTAAAGGGATTTGGGAGGGATGTAGGGTCTGGAGAATGGTTACAGAGATTTTGGTAGGATGTAGGGTCTGGAGAGGGGTACAGAGATTTAGGAAGGATGTAGGGTCTGGAGAGGGGTACAGAGATTTAGGAAGGATGTAGGGTTTGGAGAGGGGTACAGAGATTTAGGAAGGATAGGGATTGGAGAGGGGTACAGAGATTTGGGAGGAATGTAGGGGCTGGAGCTGGATGCAGAGATTTGGCAGGGTTGTTGGGCTGGAGAGGGTGACAGAAATTTGAGAGATTGTAGGAACTGGAGAGGAGTACAAAGATTGGGATATATGTAGGGTCTGGAGATAGTTTCAGAGAATAGGGAGGAGTGTAGGGTCTGGAGATGGTGACAGAGATTTGGGAGATTGTAGGGTCTGATGATGGTGACTGAGATTTAGGAGGTTGTAGGAGGGGAGTGCAGAGCTTTGGGAGGGATGTAGAGTCTGGAGAGGGGTACAGAGATTTGGAAGGGTTGCTGGGCTGGAGAAGGGTACATAGATTTGGAAAGGATGCATGGGCTGGAGAAGGGTACGTAGATTTGGGAAGGATGTATGAGCTGGAGAAGGGTACATAGTTTTGGGGAGGATGTATGGGCTGGAGTTGGCTAGAGATTTGGGAGGATTGCTGCAGAAGGATACAGAGAATTGTGAGGTTGTAGGGTCTGGAGAGGGGTACAGAGAAAGGGAGTCATCCAGTATCCAGAATTGGGAGCCAATTTCTGCTAGCTTTATTCAGTTTTCTCATTCTGGAATAAAGGGCTGGTATCAATAACAGTAAGAAGTTTAACAACACCAGGTTAAAGTCCAACAGGTTTGACTTTAACCTGGTGTTGTTAAACTTCTGTGTTTACCCCAGTCCAATGCCGGCATCTCCACATCATCAATAACAGTGACCATGAGGCTATCGGATTGTTGAAAACTCTTAACTAATTCAACTAGTTCACTAACCATTTCAGTTTCATCATAACACCTTGTCTGAACTCTACACCATTATGTAATTCTACAGAGAGTGCAGACAATAACCATTCGTTAATGTTGCAAGTTCAGAGCTTAACAGGGCTTTTAAACAATAGCATTTCTAGCTCACAGTATTGTCTATAATTATGTTATCGTCCAGGATTAAAGGGAGTTGGATAAAATTAAAGAAGAACAGGTCATAGTTTATTTTCTGTGTCCAGTCAACTTCCTTACATGAACATGTGAATGAAGTTCCGGTTTCGCGAGTGACAGATCTGTGGTTATACAGAAGGAGTCGTTTCAAACATTTGCTCTCAGACTGAGGCTCAAGTCAGGATTTCCTTAAGCTGTCACCAGCCACTGGCCAGAACGGTACATCCTTCATGTCAATGATGTCTTTGTCATTCCTTCAGCAGCCTTCCACCACTGGCAGAGTTTTATTACATTTCTTTATTTTGCTGGATCTTGTATCCGTCCATAATTCTGAGAACGTCATCCAATATTGATGGCCCCAAGTCTAGGTCCAAGCCCAGGGAGGATTCAGATCCGCTCAGGTAGGAGTCAGAAGGAAAGAGACTCTCATTGTTGAGGGACATCTCACTGCTGAAGATTAAGGCTCGCTTCCTATCCAGCTCCCCAATACCAATGACAGAGCATTCCGAGGAAGTGTTTGACTCTGCCAGTAAGGAAACCGATGAGCCGGCTGTCTTGCCGAGCGCTGGGATGGTGAACATTTCTTCGGTGCTGTGGAAACATTCTGTCGTACAGCTGACCGACAGTGACCTCTGGCCTGTGCCTTCCTCCAGGTGGAGTCTGGGAGGTTTTGGAGGCGCTTGCTCCTGCTCTTGGCTTTTGTGCGCGCCACTGAACGCCGGGAGAGAGACGGCATTCTTCAGGAGGGTGGGATAGCCCCCTGTTCCATTGTTAAAAGGTCCCTCATAGTTGCATTTGCCGTCCAGTCCTTGCCCCGTGCTTTGAGAAGTTGACCGCCTGCTGAGGTTTGGAAGGAGGTCATACTTGCCCTGCAAGAAGGAGATGTCCCCAAACATGTCATCTTCGCCGCCCCTCCCGATGTGGGCACTGTGGCGGAAATCGCCCAGGGGTGGACTGATCATGTCACTGGACAGAACATCACGTAGCCTCACTTTCTTGCCCCGCTTGGGGGTCGATGTCTTTAGATACATGGGGGTTTTTGCAGGCATGATGTGCTGAGCTCTTCAGGCTGAGCTAGACATCAATTGGCAGAAAAAACCCAATTGCTAGAAAACTGTTCTTGATTCCTCTTCGGTGAAGCTCCTCCCTTGCCGGCAGCTCCTGTTTTATTAATGTATTGGCGTCACGGTTGAAGATGATTCTCACCTTGGCAGCAGTGCTGCTGGTCTTGGTTATGCCTCAGATTCGAGGGTTTAAAAAGGCAAAGACCAGGGCTATGAGGAATCACCTCCTTATACACCAGAGCCTGAAAACACACAAAAAACTGATGCATTAAACATTCGTCGCAGTACTTTCATTGTTTCATCACTTTACAAATTTCTAATCACATTTTACCTCGATTTGGCTTTCTTTAACTTGTAATCCGCTGTGTACAGATTTCAATATGCACGCAGACTGATGGCTAGCAAGTTGTTTTATGTTTTAAATGAACATTAACCAGAACAATCCCCTTGTAAAAGTTAGAGAATCTCAGCTGCAGCAATAGTTGATGCACTGGGGTTGATCTTATGGTGAGGAGAATTTCACTCTTGGTTGTGATCACTGTTGTTGCTGAGTAGAAAGCATTCTCATCTGGGTCTCAGAGTGTGGCACAATTCTGTGGCCACCTCCTTCTTGAGCCTGAGTCTTTTCAAGCATTACTTTGGGCCGAGGTGAAGGTAGGAGAAGTGTTCCCTGAAAACCCTTAGTGGGCAGGGCCTCCTGTGGGTGACCAAGTCCACTTCCCTTTCTGAATGAGTGCACCATCTCACCAACAAACCACCAAAGAACACAGATCTCGGTGTATCCACAAACACCTCCACGGTGACAAAAGTCAAAAGCAAGTTGGATAGCTGGGGAGGGGAAGTACGTCATGCAGCTGGACACACATTCATTTGTGAATGCTTAGCACTGGTGTTCAGTGCACCTGCACGGTCCACGTTTGAAAGACTCGCCAAATCCACGGGACGCCCCATTTTATGGCATCAAGCTGGAGGTGATTGCAGAGAAAGGGAGAGTTGTTGGGCTGGAAGAGGTTATAATGATTTGGGAGAGGGTAGTGGATGGAGGCAGTTAGAGAGTTTTGGGAGGGTTGTACGGGCTGGAGGGGGTTGCAGAGATTGGGGAGGTGGTGAAATGAAGAGGTTACAGAAATTTTGGAGGGCTGCAGGACGTTAGAGAGGGTTGGGAAGGTTGAAGGGACTGGATGAGGTTACAGAGGTTTAGGAAGGCTAGAGAATGGAGCAGGTTTCAAAGATTTGGGAGAGTTGTACGGGCTGGAGGAGGTTCCAGAGATTTAGGAGGGGGCAGTGGATGGAGGAAGTTGGAGAGATTTGGGAGAGTTGTAGGACTGGAGGATGTTTTGGAGTAAACTTGGGAGGGTTGTTGGGCTGGTGGAGGAAACAGAGATTAGGGAGCATTATAGGGCTGGAAGAGGTTACAGAGATTGGGGAAGGTTGTAGGGACTGAAGGAGATAATGGAGGTTGGGGAAGGTTATAGGTCTGGAGGAGGTTGTAGAAATTTGGGGGGGGCGGGTAGGCTGCAGGGGCTGGAGGAAGTTATAGAGATTTTGGAGAGTTATAGGGCAAGAGGAGGTTACAGAGGAGGGTTGTGCTGACTGGAGAAGGGTACAGAAAAAGGGAGGCATCCACTATCCATATTGCCAACACCAGCAGCGCGACTGAGCACAATTTCACGGGGTCCTAGTAGTGTCGGCTGATAACTCGAGTGTTGAGATTCCTGCCCCTCAATAAGTTGAGTTCCTAATTTCCACAGAACACTACTGCTGTCATTCTTTTTTTTAATTCATTCATGGGGTGTGGGTGTCACTGGCTAGGGTTTATTCCTCATCCCTGATTGCCCTTGAGAAGGTGGTGGGTGAGCTGCCCTTCGTGAACCGCTGCGGTCCATATGGTGTAGGACAACAATCAAAGAAAGAAAGAATCAATGTTAATTCCTTTACTCTCCCAGTAAAAGGCGAGCTCAAAAAAAAGCTACAGAAAAAAATGCAGATTAATTCATAAGTTTTTCTCCCTCGAAGAACCACATTGTCCTTCTCCCAGCGGGTTTAATAATCCATAAAACTTCCACCTACGTTACTCTTGGCCCATAAATATGAATGTTGAAAATTATGAAAGGACCCTTGTAATCCATTTCTGCTGAACTTGAAAGCAGAAAACTCTAAATGCTCGAGTAAAACACGACAATAATTCCCACAGTTTACTTGATTTACATTATACTGCAGCTCAGTGGAATTAAACAAAAAAAACACAACTGGTGCCAATTTTTGTTATGCAAACATTCCATTCTTACTGATTATCCACAAAGATACCAGCAAATAACCAGGGAGAGTTTTACCAAAAATGAGGGAACAGTATTGGACATTTTTTTATGAAGGCCCAACAATGTTTGAGTCAGTGGGCCCTATTTTACCATTTTGATTCCAAGTGCTGGGCAGAATGAAACTGGGAGTGTTTCAGATCCGACTTTTAGACCCGTTCTCAGGCGCCCCCCATATGCACTCTGCCCGAAAAAATATCAGCGATTCCGAATTGCGCTGTAGAAGCCTGTGGGCGGGGCTTAACGCGCCCGAAACCCTGCAGCTCCGATCGGCGCCTCCAACTGCACATGCGTAGAAAATAAAAGATAGAATGCGGCTCCCCTGCCACATCCCTCCTGGGCCAGATAACGCCTCCCCCTGGCCCCCACAGATATTGCCCCACAACATTACTGACCCCCTTATCCCCACCCACTACCCAGACCGATCGCGGCCCCCTCCCCCCCTTCCCCCTCACTGATCACAGGCAGAGTGGCACTGGACCCCCACTTCCCCCTCAGTGATCACAGGCAGAGTGGCAGCGGACCCCCCCTTCCCCCTCACTGATCACAGGCAGAGTGGCAGCGGACCCCCCTTTCCCCCTCACTGATCACAGGCAGAGTGGCAGCGGACCCCCCTTCCCGCTCACTGATCACAGGCAGAGTGGCAGCAGACCCCCCTTCCCGCTCACTGATCATAGGCAGAGTGGCAGCGGACCCCCCTTCCCCCTCACTGATCATAGGCAGAGTGGCAGCGGACCCCCCTTCCCCCTCACTGATCACAGGCAGAGTGGCAGCAGAACCCCCTTCTCCCTCACTGATCACAGGCAGAGTGGCAGCGGACACCCCTCCCCCCTCACTGATCACAGGCAGAGTGGCAGTGGACCCCCCTTCCCCCTCACTGATCACAGGCAGAGTGGCAGCAGACCCCCCCTTTTCCCCTCACTGATCTCAGGCAGAGTGGCAGCAGACCCCCCCTTTTCCCCTCACTGATGACAGGCAGAGTGGCAGCGGACCCCCCTTCCCCCTCACTGATCTCAAGCAGAGTGGCAGCGGACCCCCCTTCCTCCTCACTGATCTCAAGCAGAGTGGCAGTGGACTCCCCTTCCCCCTCACTGATCTCAAGCAGAGAGCCATCGGATGCTCGGCACTTACCTCCTCACTAGCTGGAGCGCTCAAATTGGACTTTTGTAGAGCATGTCTGTTTTGCGCCAAATCTGGATGGGCGAACGCGGTGGTAAAGGGGGAAGTGCCAGTAAAGT
Source organism: Mustelus asterias (assembly GCF_964213995.1). Taxonomy (NCBI): domain Eukaryota; kingdom Metazoa; phylum Chordata; class Chondrichthyes; order Carcharhiniformes; family Triakidae; genus Mustelus; species Mustelus asterias. Next base: position 45,941,242 of record NC_135824.1, on the reverse strand, counting down.
TGGGTGTGCAGCCCATTAAGTCAATTTAAATGCATGCAAATGCATTTAAATGGCTGTCGTGCCCATTTCGGGTGCGGTCCCGATCGTGGCCATTTTTGGGTCTTGGTAAAAGGGGACTGGCGCAGAGGCAGGCGCAGATTGCGGTATTCACCTCACGTCTGATTTTACCAAGTTTTCACGACCTAAAGTGGGCACAACACAATAGTAAAATCAGGCCCATAGAGTCATAGAGGTTTATAGCATGGGAAAAGGCCCTTCGGCCCAACTTGGCTATGCCGCCCAGTTTTTACCATTAAGCTAGTCCCAATTGCCCTTGTTTGGCCCATATCCCTCAGTACCCATCTTACTCATGTAACTGTCTAAATGCTTTTTAAAAGACAACATTTCTTCCCGCCTCTACTACTACCTTTGGCAGCTTGTTCCAGACACTCACCACCCTCTGTGTGAAAATATTGCCACTCTGGACCCTTGTGTATCTCTACCCGCTCACCTGAAACCTATGCCCTCTAATTTTAGACTCCCCTACCTCTGGAAAAAGATGTTGATCTTATTTATACCCCACATTATTTTATAGATCTCTATAAGATCACCCCCAAGCCTCCTACGCTCCAGGGAAAAAAGTCCCACTTTTTCCAGTCTCTCCTTATAACTCAAACCATCAAGTCCGGGGTAGTATCCTTGTAAATCTTTTCTGCACTCTTTCTATAATAGGGTGACCAGAACTGTACACAGTATTCCAAGTGTGGCCTTATCAATGTCTTGAACAACTTCAACAAGACCTCCCAACTCCTGTATTCAATGTTCTGACCAATGAAACCAAGCATGCCGAATGCCTTCTTCACCACCCTGTCCACCTGTGACTCCACTTTCAAGGAGCTATGAACCTGTACCCCTAGATCTCTTTGTTCTATGACTTTCCCCAACACCCTATCATTAACTGAGTAAGTCCCGCCCTGGTTTGATGTATCAAAATGCATCACCTCACATTTATTTAAATTAAACTCCATCTGCCTTCATCGGCCCACTGGCCCAATTGATCAAGATCCCTTTGCAATCCTAGGTTGCAATCCTTCTTCACTGTCCACTATGCCACCAATCTTGGTGTCATCTGCAAACGTACGAACCATATCTCCTAAATTCTCATTCAAATCATTAATATAAATGACAAATAACAGTGGACCCAGCACTGATCCCTGAGGCACACCGCTGGTCACAGGCCTCCAGTTTGAAAAACAACTCTCTACAACCACCCTCTGTCTTCTGTCCTCAATAAGAAGTTTAACAACACCAGGTTAAAGTCCAACAGGTTTATTTGGTAGCAAAAGCCACACAAGCTTTCGGAGCTCCAAGCCCCTTCTTCAGGTGGGAATTCTGTTCACAAACAGGGCATATAAAGACACAGACTCAATTTACACATATATTTTACACATATAATTATATTACACATATAATTATACACATATAATTTACATATAAACATGTTGGGGTATAATCTCTTCTTTCCCACTACTGTGTCTTTATATGCCCTGTTTGTGAACAGAATTCCCACTCACCTGAAGAAGGGGCTTGGAGCTCCGAAAGCTTGTGTGGCTTTTGCTACCAAATAAACCTGTTGGACTTTAACCTGGTGTTGTTAAACTTCTTACTGTGTTTACCCCAGTCCAACGCCGGCATCTCCACATTCTGTCCTCAAGCCAATATTGTATTAATTTAGCTACCTCACCCTGGGTCCCGTGAGATTTAACCTAATGCAACAACCTACCATGTCCTTCCTTGTCAAAGGCCTTGCTAAAGTCCATGTAGACAATGTCGACTGCACTGCCCTCATCTAACTTCTAGGTTACCCTTTCAAAAAACTCAATCAAATTGGTCAGACATGATTTTCCACATTGATCTGTGGAAAGTTTTAATTTTCACTTACAAAGCACTGCTCATTCCTTCACGTCCCAACATCAGAGTAATGCCAAAGGAAATTGGTTCCATGTCGCCTGGAACATTCTTATTCAAATCCAAATCTTGTCATCGGGGTTGAACTCTATATAAACATGTTGGGGTATAATCTCTTCTTTCCCACTACCTACCTACACACTCTGTTCATACAATCACAGAATCCCTACAGTGCAGAAGGAGCCCAATCGGCCCATCGAGTCTGCATGACTCTCCAACAGAGCATCCATCCCCGTAAGCCCACGCATTTGCCCCATTAATCCCCCTAACCTACACATCGCGGTTAGCACTGCTGCCCCACAGCGCCAGGGACCCGGGTTCAAGTCCCGGCTTGGGTCACTGTCTGTGTGGAGTCTGCACGATCTCCCCGTGTCGGCGTGGGTTTCCTCCGGGTGCTCCGGTTTCCCCCCACACTCTGAAAGACGGGCTGGTTTGGGTGCATTGGTCGTGCTCAATTCTCCCTCAGTGTACCCGAACAGGCGCCGGAGTGTGGCGACTAGGGGATTTTCACAGTAACTTCATTGCAGCGTTAATGTAAGCCTACTTGTGACACTAATAAATAAACTTTAAACATCTTTGGACACTAAGGGGCAATCCACCTAACCTTCCCATCTTTGTTACAGCAACAGTGCCAGGCAGGAGAAAGTAGAAAAAAACACTCAACCTCATGTCTATATATCCACCTTTAGGATTCCTGCAGGTCAATTCTTCGAGGGGAAGGGATCAGATAACTCTAAGGTCGAGTTTTTCTAATTGACACTATCTTAGCCCATTTATCTTGGAGCATGATAAATCACATTAATAAGAAAATCAAAATCCAAATTTAAAGGGAGTTAAGAGAACTGAGTAGACACAGCTGCAGTAAGACATCCTTGCTCCTGTACTCGAGTCCTCTTGCAATGAAGGCCAACATATAATTGACCTTATTTCTAACCGCTTGCTGCACCTGCACACTTGCTTTCAGTGACTGATATACTAGGACATGCAGGTCCTTTGGTATGTCGACACTTCCCAGTCTATCACCAGTTAAATAATACTCTGCCATTCTGTTTCTCCGTCCAAAGTGGATAACTTCACAATAATCCATGTTATGCTGCATCTGCCCATGTATTTGCCCACACACTCAACGTGTCTAAATCACCTTAACATTCCCCTCACCGCTCACAGAGCGGTATCTCAGCCATGCCCTGATGAGATCGGACTACGCTCCTCCCACTCTTGCTTTTAGGTTGAAAGATTGCCAGCTATGTAAAATGCCTTCTTCATTGGATGGTACATGTTGGGTACCATCAGGGAGAAAAGAATAGGATCTGCCTCACAGCCAATGAAGTACACTGGAGTGCCATCGTTGCCGCAATGTGGGAGACGCAGCATCCAATTGGCAAGCTCCCAACAACAGAATTGTGCTCAAAACCAGTTTTTAAACAGGCCTGGAAACCATTATAGTCTGGCTACGTCCCACTCCAGCGAACAGCTTCGATCTTGGTTCCCAAAGATTCTCAGTGAGAGATTTGTTGGCCAAAGTCCCACATTCCCAAAGTGATTGATTTATTGGCCTTTCCTCGGGACGTATTTCGCAATCACAATAAAACATATCCCCTGGTGCATATCCTAGGCAGATCACTGGAGTATGTGATGGTTTCATTTAGCCTCAAGACAAGCTCAATATGCTTCGCTCATTTATGAAGCTATTTCTGAATGGAAAAGTTGGTTCCTACAGATCCAGCGTGAGCTTAAGTTACAAAGAAGAGACGATTCAGATGAGCAAGAGTTTCCTGAATGATTTTATCCAACACAATTACTTCCCCTTGTCTTAATTATCTTTTGAGGGCCATATAATGAATGAACAGTTTGTCGTATAAGTGTATTAGCTCAGTGGCGGATTAACTGCCACCCGGACCCCTAGACTGAGCTTTAGTAAGGCCCCCTGACCTTGCCCCTGCCCCGCCCTTCGTTGAATAGAATAAAGTGACGTTAAGTGACGTTAGATAACTTATATCGTTGTTCTATGTATAATATACTACATGTATAAGATCATAAAGTTCTATGAATCAATTACAACCCTTTTATCCATTTGTTTTTCATTTTCTTTACATTTGTACTTTAAAAAGCTTCCGTGTTTTTTGGTTTACAAAAGTGTCGATAACAGCATGTAAATCAACAGATCGAAGCATGTCTGATTCAATGTGCATGAGTGCCAGATGACTAAGTTTCTCATCGCTCATTGCTGAGCGCAAATAGATTTTGATCCTCTTCAGTGCCGAAAATGAACGCTCACCTGAACAGTTATGAAAAATTTATTCACCCTTAAAAGGGTTAAACCAATTTTTTTTGCTCTCGGGGCCCCCTCCCTTCCGGGCCCCTAGGCTTAAGCTACTCAGCCTAATGGTTAATCCGCCACTGTCTTAGCTGAATGCCTGAAAGACAGGCTGGTAAGGTGCATTGTCCATGCTAAATTCTCCCCCAGGGTACCCCAACAGTGTGGCGACTAGGGGATTTTCACAGTAATTTCATTGCAGTGTCAATATCAGCCTACTTGTGACATCAATAAATAAACTTTAATTAAGTACACCTTTTTAAATGTATTTTTATTGCAGTATCTGTGATTCTGACAACAGGAGAGTATGGGGCAGACAGAGAGATGGGGAAAGACACAAAAAAAAGAGACAGCAAGGAAGAAGGGATTGATAAAAAGGGTGATAAAGATTCAAAAAGTCAGACATCATAATGGGAAATAACACAAAAAGTAAGAGAGAGACACAGTGCAGAAGGAGGTCATCCGGCCCGTCGAGTCTGCACCGACTCTCTGACAGAGCATCTTACCCAGGCACTATCCCCGTAACCCCACGTATTTACCCCACTATTCCCCCTAACCTATGTATCTTGGGACACTAAGGGGCAATTTGCCATGGCCAATCCACCTAACCTACACATTTCTGAACTGCGGGAGGAAACCGGAGCACTCGGAGGAAACCCACGCAGACACAGGCAGAACGTGCAGTCACCCAAGCCAGGAATCGAACCCGGGTCCCTGGCGCTGTGAGGCAGCAGTGCGAACCACTGTGCCACCGTGCCACCCAAATCTAAATTTTGACAGGGATGGGACTCAAAGGCCAGAACACAGAGTTTCCGCCAATCCGGAGGAGTTAACTGGTTGTCCATCCCTTTTCCTGTCTCCATTCAGCCTGGAATTTGGTGGGTTGGAGGCACCTATTAGACTTTTAACATTTCAACCCACCCACCAGTGTTTTGAGTTAAGAGTCAGCCCAAAGAATGAAAAGACTTGGGGGGGGGGAGCGGGGGGTGGAAAAGCATTCATGTATTTGAGCTTCATGGTATCAACCAGGAGCCTTTCCCATTTTTCATTCATTGGAACTCCGGAAATTCATAGAATCATACAATCCCTACAGTGCTGAAGGAGGCCATTCGGCCCATCGAGCCTGCACTGACAAAATCCCACCTGGGCCCTATCCCCGTAACCCCACGTATTTACTCTGCTGCACCCCCTGACACTAAGGGACAATTTAGCATGGTCTCGCCACCTAACCTGCACATCATCGGACTGCGGGAGGGAACCAGAGCACCCGGAGGAAACCCACGCAGACACAGGGAGAACGTGCAAACTCCACACAGACAGTGACCCGAGGCTGGAATCGAACCCAGGTCCCTGGCACTGTGAGGCAGCAGGGCTAACTGCTGCTCCACCGTGCTATCCCATAAGCAACAAGTCAGGAGTGTCCCTTCGTCTCAAGGGGATTAGTGGGGTAAATATGTGGGGTTTGATGCACCATTGATTACGCAAAGACTCGTTGTTGCGAAATAACAGCCTTTTATTTACGAAAGAATTGGAGCACACCCGAACCGATAGCTAATCCGAACTGAGGCAAAAGGGGCGGAGAGCAGTCGCCTTTATACCCAGAGAAGGGCGGAGCCCCGGATTGAGGCAGCAGGGGTGTGTCCAGGCATATCACACAAACAGACAATACTACAGTGGTTCACCACAGGGTTACAGGGATAGGGCGTGGGTGGGATTGTTGTTGGTGCAGGCTCGATGGGCGGAATGGCCTCTTTCTGCACTGCAGGGATTCTATAATTCCATGATAATAAATCTGTGGAATTCTCTACCACAGAGGGCTGTAGAGGTTAGGTTGTTAAGTCTGGTCGAGACTGAGACAGGGAGATTTTTAATCAGTAAGGGAATCGAGGGTTACGGGGATAAGGCGGGAAAGTGGAGTTGAGGATTATCACATCAGATCAGTCATGATCTCATTGAATGGCGGAGCAGGTTCGATGGGCTGAATGGCCTCCTTCTGCACTGTAGGGATTCTATGATTCTATGATCAGCTCGCATCGATCTAAAGCTTGATGAAAATAATGCAGTGCAAACAGCAGTCAAATTGCCACAGCAGGAATGCACAAGCAGCAATGTGATAAATGACCAAACCTTTCTGGATTGGTTGGCTTTGTTCATTCATTAATTACATTCTTTCCATCACCCTTCAGATCGATACGAGCTGATCAGAGAATCCCAGAATCTTTACAGTGCAGAAGGAGGCCATTCGCCCCATCAAGTCAGCACCGACCACAATCAATTATATTTCATTGGTTGCAAAATATTTTGGAAATATCCTAAAAATATTCAAGGCACTAAATAAATAAATGCTACATCCTTCTTTCCAGGAGCTTTATTGCTCTGCCTTTGATTAAATCAATTAACCACAGGCTTTTAAATTCGCAGGAAATGGCCATCACTAAGGGAAATCAGCTGACTATATTTTCTGATCAAGTTGCTCCCACGTGAAACATATCATAGAATCCTACAGTGCAGAAAGAGGCCATTCGGCCCATCGAGTCTGCACCAACCACAATCCCGCCCAGGCCCTATCCACATATCCCTACATATTTACCCACTAACCCCTCTAACCTATGCATCCCAGGACACTAAGGGGCAATTTAGAATGGCCAATCAACCTAGCCCGCACATCTTTGGACAGTGGGAGGAAACCGGAGCACCCGGAGGAAACCCACGCAGACACAGGGAGAATGTGCAAACTCCACACAGACAGCGACCCGAGCCAGGATTCGAACCCAGGTCACTGGAGCTGTGAAGCAGCAGTGCTAACCACTGTGCTACCGTGCCACCCTCTAGTCAATATTGAGAACTTCTAAGAGAAAGGTCAAGGTCTATTATCTGGGACATCAACAAGGTTGACGAGAGCAGAAGATGAGATAAATTTAGAAGCAATGGTCCGATGATTTAAATAGACTAAATAAAGAGAAACTGTTTCCAATGGCTGAAGGGTTGAAATGATGTGGAGATGCCGGCGTTGGACTGGGGTAAACACAGTAAGGTGTCTCACAACACCAGCTTAAAGTCCAACAGGTTTATTTGGTAGCAAAATCCACTAGCTTTCGGAGCGCTGCTCCTTCGTCAGGTAAGTGGGAGTTCTGTTCACAAACAGGGCATATAAAGACACAAACTCAATTTACAAAATAATGGTTGGAATGCGAATCTTTACAGGTAATCAAGTCTTAAAGGTACAGACAATGTGAGTGGAGAGAGCGTTAAGCACAGGATAAAGAGGTGTGTATTGTCTCCAGACAGGACAGTTAGTGAAACTTTGCAAGCCCAGGCAAGTCGTGGGGGTTACGGATAGTGTGACATGAACCCAAAATCCCGGTTGAGGCCGTCCTCATGTGTGCAGAACTTGGCTATCCGTTTCTGCTCAGCGACTCTGCGTTGTCGTGTGTCATGAAGGCCGCCTTGGAGAACGCTTACGCGAAGATCAGAGGCCGAATGCCCATGACTGCTGAAGTGCTCCCCAACAGGAAGAGAACACTCTTGCCTGGTGATTGTCGAGTGGTGTTCATTCATCCGTTGTTGTAGCGTCTGCATGGTTTCCCCAATGTACCATGCCTCGGGACATTCTTTCCTGCAGCATATCAGGTAGACAACATTGGCCGACTTGCAAGTGTATGTACTGTGTACCTGGTGGATGGTGTTCTCACGTGAGATGATGGCATCCGTGTCGATGATCCGGCACGTCTTGCAGAGGTTGCTGTGGCAGTGTTGTGTGGTGTCGTGGTCACTGTTCTCCTGAAGGCTGGGTAGTTTGCTGCGGACAATGGTCTGTTTGTGCTTGTGGGGTTGTTTGAAGTCAAGAAGTGGGAGTGTGGGGATGGCCTTGGCAAGATGTCTGTCTTCATCAATGACATGTTGAAGGCTCCGGAGAAGATGTCGTAGCTTCTCTGCTCCGGGGAAGTACTGGACGACGAAGGTTACTCTGTCCGCCATGTCCCGTGTTTGTCTTCTGAGGAGGTCGGTGCGGTTTTTTGCTGTGGCACGTCGGAACTGTCAATCGATGAGTCGAGCGCCATATCCTGTTCTTATGAGGGCATCTTTCAGCATCTGGAGGTGTCTGTTGCGATCCTCCTTGTCTGAGCAGATCCTGTGTATACGGAGGGCTTGTCCATAGGGGATGGCTTCTTTAACGTGCTTAGGGTGGAAGCTGGAGAAGTGGAGCATTGTGAGGTTATCCGTGGGCTTGCGGTATAGTGAAGTACTGAGGTGACCGTCCTTAATGGAGATGCGTGTGTCCAAGAATGCAACCAATTCCGGAGAGTAGTGAATGGTAGGTCTGATGGTGGGGTGGAACTTGTTGATGTCATCATATAGTTGTTTCAGTGATTGTTCACCATGAGTCCAAAGAAAGAAAATGTCATCGATGTATCTGGTGTATAGCATCGGTTGAAGGTCCTGTGCGGTGAAGAGGTCTTGTTCGAACCTGTGCATGAAGATGTTGGCATATTGAGATGCAGATTTGGTCCCCGTGGCTGTTCCATGTGTCTGGATGAAGAACTGGTTGTTGAAGGTGAAGACATTGTGGTCCAGGATGAAGTGGATGAGTTGTAAAATTGCATCTGGAGACTGGCAGTTGTTGGCGTTGAGTACTGAGGCAGTTGCAGTAATGCCATCGTCGTGGGGGATGCTGGTATAGAGTGCCAAGACATCCATTATGACGAGGAGTGCTCCTGGTTCAACTGCTCCATGTGTGCTGAGTTTCTGTAGGAAGTCCGTAGTGTCACGACAAAAGCTGGGGATTCTTTGTACAATGGGTTTCAGGATGCCCTTGACGTAGCCGGAGAGGTTCTCGCACAGGGTCCCATTGCCCGATACAATGGGACAGCCTTGTGTATCTTTGGGAGGCATCTCCAACGTGGGGAGTACGTGGGATGAGAGCACGGAGGGTGCTCTGAAGGTCCGGATCAAAGGTCTTGATCAGTCTGTTGAGTTGACGGGTGTGTTCTTTGGTCGGATCTGTGGGTAACTGTCTGTAGTGTTCCTCGTTGTTCAGTTGTCGGTACACTTCTTTGCAGTAATCCGTTCTCTTCAGTATGACGATGGCCCCTCCTTTGTCTGCTAGTTTGATGACAATGTTGCAGTTGGTCTTGAAAGCGCGGATGGCGTTGCGTTGAAGGGTTGAAAACCAGAGGATACAGATTTAAGGTGATCGGAAAAACAATGAGAGGCAACATGAGGCAAAAACTCCTTTATGGAATAGATATTAAGATTTGGAATGCATTGCCTCGTAGGGTGGTGAAAACAGATTCAATAGTAGGTGAACAAGTTGCAGTGATATGGGAAAAGAGCAGGGAGTGAGGCCAACTCGAATGCTCTTTAAAAGACCCAGCACAGGCTAGATGGACCAAATGGCCTCCTTGCATGCTGTACAATGAGCAGTACTGGTGGCACAGTGGTTAGCACTGCTGCCTCACAGCGCCAGGGTCCCAGGTTCAATTCCCGGCTCAGGTTGCTGTCTGCAGAAGCTACACGTTCTCCCTGTGTCTACATGTGTTTCCTCTGGGTGCTCTGGTTTCCTCCCATAGTCCGAAAGACATGCTGGTTAGGGTACATCAATTATGCTAAATTCTTCCTCAGTGTACCGAAACAAATGCCGGAGTGTGGCGACTCAGGGATTTTCACAGTAATAAGCCTATTTGTGACACTAATAAATTAATGATACAGGGTCGAATTGTCCCATTCCGCCTGCCATGGGAATCATAGGGGGGGGTAGTGTGGGGACGGACCATGGAAAGGTCCATGGTCATCGTTCTCAGTCCCCCTACTATACTCCTTATACACCTATGACTGTGCGGCCAAATTCCCCTCCAATTCGATTTTCAAGTTTGTTGACGACACCACCGTAGTGGGTCGGATCTCAAACAATGACGAGACAGAGTACAGGAATGAGATAGAGAATCTGGTGAACTGGTGCAGCAACAATAATCTCTCCCTCAATGTCAACAAAACGAAGGAGATTGTCATCGACTTCAGGAAGCGTAAAGGAGAACATGCCCCAGTCTACATCAATGGGGACGAAGTAGAAAGGGTCGAGAGCTTCAAGTTTTTAGATGTCCAGATCACCAACAACTTGTCCTGGTGCCCCCATGCCGATACTATAGTTAAGAAAGTCCACCAACGCCTCTACTTTCTCAGTGAAATTTGGCATGTCAGCTACGATTCTCACCAACTTTTAAAGATGCACCATAAAAAACATTATTTCTGGTTATATCACAGCTTGGTATGGTTCCTGCTCTGCCCAAGACCGCAAGGAACTACAAAATGTCGTGAATGTAGCCCAATCCATCACGCAAACCAGCCTCCCATCCATTGACTCTGTCTACACTTCCCGCTGCCTCGGCAAACCAGCCAACATAATTAAGGACCCCATGCACCCCGGACATTCTCTCTTCCACCTTCTTCCATCGGGAAAAAGATACAAAAGTCTGAGGTCACGTACCAACCAACTCAAGAACAGCTTCTTCCCTGCTGCTGTCAGACTTTTCAACGGACTTACCTTGCATTAAGTTGATCTTTCTCTACACCCTGGCTATGACTGTAACACTACATTCGGCACTCTCTCCTTTCCTTCTCTATGAATGGTATGCTTTGTCTGTATAGCGCGTAAGAAACAATACTTTTCACTGTATGTTAATACATGTGACAATAATAAATCAAATCAAATCAGGATTTTCCGGTTTCAGTTTCGGGGCGAGCACAGCTGGAAAATCCCACCCACAGAGTTTGAACAGGAAGAGAAGAGTGGAGTTAAAGTGCTCCACGAATCTGTGGCCCTGGCAAAGAATGGGTAAAGAATGAGACAGCAGATTAAAAGTTACCAGGCAAGAATCAAGATGGGGCAACAGCAATACCAAGTGGATCGGCATCCTTGTACACGATTACTCTGTCCATTATTTCAGTGAATTAAAGGCCAATTTAAAATAAATGAGTTAACACTTCTGCTAAAAGAGTAGATTACGGAATTTCATCCCAATTTTTTTAGTCCCTAATAATGATGCAGTCTAATTCCTTTCGTTTTAATGTAAACAGAATAATGTGATGAGCAAGTAAGGCTCATCACATTACTTGCAGCTAAGCAGAAGGCAGAAAGGAAAGTTTCAAAAAGCATTGGCCATACTAATATCAATAAGATAAGTCAAGAGATGGCTACTCTCCAAAGGATTTTACAGAGGCTGAAGGGGATAGGTGCCTTTTTTATAAATCCGTCTCTGCTTCAAGTTCACCTTGACTACATTCAGGATTTACAACCCAATCCAATTAAGGATGTGATTTGAGGCATTGGTGTAGTGGTATTGTCTCTGGACTAGCAACCCAGAGGCCCAAGGTAATGTTGTGGGGACCCAGGTTCAAATCCCACCACGGCAGATAGTGAAATTAGAATTCAATTTTTTAAAAAATGCTGGAATTAAAAGTCCAACGGTAACCACGCTGACAAAGAGTTATCCAGACTGGAAACGTTGGCTCTATTCTTTCTCCACAGATGCTGTCAGACCTGCTGAGGTTTCCAGGATTTTCTGTTTTTGTTTCAGATTCCAACATCTGCAATATTTTGCTCTTAGCATGAAGCTGTGAATACCAACAGCAGTGGACATTAACACCAGCAGATTATCTGCAGCGATCTAAATCACTGTGCATGGTGTTTGTTACATTGCCATTGTGTAAACCAGAGTTGCCTAGTTCAGCTGTCACCAGGTACATGTGACTCACTGGAAATCTAGGTGCAGCTAATTAATGGATAACATTTTAGTAATCCCCTCCATAAAGTTGAGGTGATTCAAACTCTGCTGTTAGTCCTGTTCACCTCTCGCTCCTGATGACTGGCTTTCAGTTGGGTAATGCCTCAATTTTGAAACTCTCATCTTTATTTTCAAATCCCACCATGGCCTCACTCCTCCCCACTTCTGTAATCTCCTCCATCTCCACAACCCCCCCTAAGATCTCTGCGCTCCTCTAATTGGCCACACCCAATTCCAAGATGGCGCCGGAACGTGGCGACTTCTTGCAAGCTGCGCCCAGCATACTTTCTAATTCTCCCTTTTACTCTCATTCTATGCTTCTAAAAGTTTATTCTAACTCTCTTAAACTTTCTAACAATGCTTTAATTATGACTGTAACACTACATTCTGCACTCTCTCCTTTCCTTCCCCATATACATAATGCTTTGTCTGTATTGCGCGCAAGAAACAATATTTTTCACTGTATACTAATACATGTGACAATAATAAATCAAATCAAATCAAAACCACAGTCGATTGTGGTTAAAAACCCATCTGGTTCACTAATGTCCTTTTAGGAAAGGAAATCTGCCATCCTCACCCAGTCTGGCCTACATGTGACTCCAGATCCACAGCAATGTGGTTGACTTCTAACTGCCCTCAGGAATAGGCAATAAATGCTGGCTCAGTCAGCAAAGTCCACCTTCCATGAATGAATTTTTAAAAGATTCTGTGATAGTTGTTCACCCATTCTCCCACCTCCACTCAGGTGAGGTTGGGGAGACTTGCGCCATTTGCTTCCAAAAATGTCAGACCTTCAACTAAAATTATCAATGTGAATTATATTCTATCGCAACCTTAGGCCCCCGTGACATTATGCTGGAGGCAGTTATTGCATTGTGGTGTACATAGACAACTCCTGAGAAAGGCAGCATCTGCACAAAGTCCCCAAAAGGGACAAATTCAGCTGACTGGGTGGTTTCATAGAACACCAGGTTAAAGTCCAACAGGTTTATTTGGTAGCAAAAGCCACTAGCTTTCGGAGCGCTGCTCCTTTGTCAGGACTTACCGAAAGCTAGTGGCTTTTGCTACCAAATAAACCTGTTGGACTTTAACCTAGTGTTGTGAGACTTCTTACTGTGTTTACCCCAGTCCAACGCCGGCATCTCCACATCATGGTTTCATAGAAGCATAGGAGGCCATTCGGCCCATCGAGTCTGCACCAACTCTGACAGAATGTTTTACCCAGGCCCTCTCTCTGGGTAAAATACATGTGACAATAAATCAAATCAAATCAAATCAAACCAAAACCACAGTCGATTGTGGTTAAAAACCCATCTGCTCCTTTGTCAGGACTTACCGAAAGCTAGTGGCTTTTGCTACCAAATAAACCTGTTGGACTTTAACCTGGTGTTGTGAGACTTCTTACTGTGTTTACCCATCTGGGTTTTTAACTAATGTTAAGGGGCAATTTAGCATGGCCAATCCCCCTAACCTACATGTCTTTGGACTGAGCGAGGAAACCAGAGCACCTGGCGGAAAACCATTGAACCAACGTGGGGAGAACATGCAAACTCCACGCAATTACCCGAGGCCGGAATTGAACCCGGATCACTGGCGCTGTGAGGCAACAGTGCTAACCACTGTGCCACCATGCTGCCCATGCCACCGTATCATTTTAACAAGAGCCACTTTGCTGGAAGGCCATCTTTTCAACACACTGCTGGAGGAGATTCCAAACTGAATACATTCCTTCAGCTTGGTCACAGTAACTGCTGCCAAAGGGCTAACGTACCCCACATTTTGGTTAATCACATTCAAATTTGATGCAGTTGACTTGGTTGTTTGATTAAATTGTGGCTTATAACTCATGGGCGATTGGATGGATGAGTGGGTGGATGGACGGATGGACAGACAGGAGGACGGAAGGACAGATGGACGGATGGATGGATGGATGGAGGGATAGAGAGATGGATGGATGAATGAATGAACAGATGGAGGGACAGACGGATGGATGGATGAATGAACATACAGATGGAGGGACAGATGAATGGATGGAAGGATGGAGGGATGGATGGATAAACAGATGGATGGATGAATGAACTTATGGATGGAGGGACAGATGGATGAATGGAAGGATGGAGGGTTGGATGGATGGATTGACATACAGATAGATGAATGCTCAGTTGGATAGATTAGTGCGTATTAATGGATGGATAGATGGACAGACTGGCAGACAGATGGATGGATGAATGGACGGGCAGACAGATATATGGGTAGGTAGATAGGCAGGTTGGTTTCCCATCTGAATATCCTTCAACAGATAACAGTCTACACTTTTCTAGATATCCGTTATATCTGCTTGTATCATTTAGTCTTCAAGACCAGATCACCACTGGCCACAGCATGACACATGACTATACCTTTAAAAATAATTTGCATTTATATGGCCTCAGAATGTCGCAAAATAACTTTACAACCAATGCAGCACTTCTGAAGTGTTAACTCTGTAGGGAACTTTTCAGCCAACTTGCACACAGCAAGTAGCAATTACATAATGACCAGATTTTAGGTATTGGTTCAGGGATAAAATGTAGCCAAAGCAGTGGGAGAACCCCACAATTATTCTTCAAGTAGTGTCACAGAATCTTTTAGTGCCGCCCGAGGCGAAATACAGGACATTGGTTTCACAATTCACCCAAACAGTGGCTCCTTCAAGAGTGCTGCATTCCTTCAGTACTGCACTCAGAGCGACAGCCTAGAATACTTCACAATTCAGTGAAATATCATCTGGTTTTAAAACCCAGGCACCTATTTAAGTACCAGTTAAATTCTAGGTATCTCTAATTTGAGAAAATATCTTGATTATGTAATTTTATGCAGCAGAAACGTCTCAAAGTGCTTCATCGACAAGACATTGATTTGGAACACAGAATTCATTATGCAGACAAGACTAACCTTTAAAGCAGTTTTGGAGTGTAGTCACTATTGCAATGTAATGTAGAAGACACAGCAACCATTTTATACACAGCAAGATCCCATGAAGTGACTGACTTGATCATCTGTTTTTTATCAATACTGATTGAAAGTTAAATGTCAGCCAGGCCACTGGGGAGAACTATTTCCCAACATTACAACAAAGAATTTGCTCAAAGTCGTTACAGCACAGAAAGAGGCCCTTCAGCCCATCAGCTCTGTGCCGGCCACTGAGCACCTATCTATTCTAGTCCCATTTTCCAGAACTTGGCTCCATAGTCAAGTGGCTTTGAGCTGTTTTGTGAAAGGTGATATATAAATGCACTGGACTGCTGTTAAGTCTGCATGCCCTCATCACAATTCCACCAAGGCTATGGTTATATTGGGTTTACTGGGACGTGGATCTCCCACTTGCCAACCTTGCCAACATTGGTACTCTGGAAGACCAGGCTGAAAACAAAATGCTCCTCCGCCTGACAGTCTGTCAGTTGGGTCTGAGTGATGATGGTAATATAGTATAGGCCACAAAGTCCAGAATTTTGCTGCAATAACAGTGATTATAACTGTGCACACTGTTTTTAATCTGCAAATCACAGAATCATACAATCACAAGTTCATAAGTTCATAAGATATAGGAGCAGAATTAGGTCATTCGGCCCATCCAGTCCGCTCCGCCATTCGATCATGGCTGATATGCTCCTCATCCCCATTTTCCTTCCCCCCATAACCCTTCAACCCATTCCCAATTAAAAATCTGTCTAACTCCTCCTTAAATTTACTCACTGTCCCAGCATCCACCGCACTTTGGGATAGCGAATTCCACAGATTCACAACGCTTTGGGAGAAGTTTCTCCTCAACTTTGTTTTAAATTTACTACCCCTTATCCTAAGACCTCTCGTCCTAGAATGCCCCACAAGAGGAAGCATCCACTCCACGTCTACTTTATCCATACCATTTATCATCTTCTATACCTCAATTTGATCTCCCCTCATTCTTCTAAATTCCAGAGAGTATAGGCCTAAACTGTTTAATCTCTCTTCATACGACAAACCCCTCATCTCTGGAATCAATCCAGTGAACCTCCTCTGAACTGCCTCCAATGTCTCTACATCCTTCCTCAAATAAGGGGACCAAAACTGTGCACAATACTCCAGGTGCAGCCTCACCAATGCCTTATACATTGGCAACAATACTTCCTTACCTTTATATTCTATTTCTTTAGCTATAAATGCCAACATTCCATTCACTTTATTATCTGCTGTACCTACATGCTAGGTACAGTGCAGAAGGAGGCTATTCTGCCCATCGATGTGAGGAAAAGCATTTTTTACCCAGAGGGTTGGGACGGTCTGGAATGCACTGCCTGGGAGGGTGGTGGAGACGGGTTGCCTCAGATCCTTTAAAAAGTACCTGGATGAGCACTTGGCACGCCGTAACATTCAGGTCTATGGGCCAAGTGCTGGCAGATGGGATTAGGTGGGAATTCAGGTGTTTCTAACGTGTTGGTGCTGACTTGGTGGGCCGAAGGACACCTTCTGCGCTGTGTGATTCTATGATTCTATGGATTCTCATTCCTGCAAGTAGCAAATTGTTCTCAGAGACTTTGTAAAATTTAAATTTTTAACTTTTTTCTTATTTTTCCTTCCTGGTACCTTTTCACTCTTTTTCTTAATCCAATCTTTCCCTCGCTTTATTTCTCTGTCTGATTTGACTCTGATTTACCCTATTTCCTTTCCCGTCAACCTACTGTCTCTTTCATCCATCCTTAAATCTGATTGGTTAAGAAGATGGGCCGTTGGGTCTGTTGTTCACCCTGATCCCAGGTGCCCTGTAGTGACCCCTGTTAGTAGCTGGGAGTCCAGCAATTTTTGGCACAAGTCTTTTTCGAACTGGAGAGCAGAGGGAGGTAACTGGTTGAATTGAAAGCCTGAACTGCCCCAGCAGAAAAATGTGGCCTTTTAGATATGAAAGCAAGCCGGGAGCTGGAGGCATGCCAATAATTTGACGGGTCTCTTTCTAATTTGACGAAAAGCATCATCCAAAAATTTAATTTTAGTCTCTCCGCAACTGCAATCCTTAAACCAAAATACTGGCAGAACTCTCGAGTGAAAAATACGTTTTAGCTTTCCACATCTCAAACAGCAGGGAGGGAGAATTGAACAGGCTGGCTTTATGCAAACGATGCAGAAAAAAAACTTCCTTTAGAAGAAAAATGTTAAATATGCGCCAGAAGAGAAGTGGAACTGCCAGCAACACAGAGTGAATTAAAAGACAATCTTTAACGAGGTAGATAATTAGAAACTGCTTACCTGAAGAAACTGCTCTAGCTTTTCTTCATTCGGTTTCTAAACTTGTTTTCTTTTTCTGGTTTGGTTACAACTGGAAGAAAATGATGGAGAGAAAAGCAGATTGCAAGGCTGCGTGTATGTGAGTGTGTGTGTTCCAGCATAGAGCGTTCTGGACCTCACTAAATTCCAAGCAGGGCAAGCCCACAGCTGAAGAACCGTCTAACGTCAAGAAACAGTTTAGGTCGCTCTACCGCATGCCTTGAAGTGTGAGAGTGTGTGCGGGGAGGAGGAGGAGAGGGGAGGGGAGGGGAGAGGTGGGGGAGTGAGTCAGTGAGTGGACTGTCACCCTGCAACTACAACCTCAGGCTCAGGAAGTTGGCGTCAGAAAGGCAACAACATTGCTTAAGCCTCTCCGCAGCTGTCCTTTCCTGCGGCTGGGAAAATGTTATCTCATGTTGAGATTAAATCCCAGCGCTGCGATTCGAGCCGGCTGTATGAGGTAGTCACCTCCCCACTCTTCCTGCACTCCAGTCTTACTATATTTGCAATGCATAGTGATGCAAGGGAGGGCATCCCCTTTCCAAAGTGTCACCAGCAAAGACAATAGAATATATTCATCTCTTATGAGTTATCAAGTTTCTATGTGAATTTTACAGTTAAAAAAACCAGACTCCATTCCAATACAGGGTGGAGAGGGGTAAAGGGAAGGAGAAGCGATGAGTGTGTGGATAAATATGTAACATAATAAAAGCAGGGGAACCGGTACATTTCATACTTGGTGTGGCTGCACTGTCTTTTAAAGATTGCCGAGCTTCTTTGCTTGAAAATAATTTGCATGATGGATAAATCTGTCAACAAGGGAATCTGAAGATGTGTGGGTTAGGTTGATTGGTCATGGTAAATTGCCCCTTTGTGTCAGGGGGACTAGCTAGGGTAAATACGTGGGGTTACAGGGTTAGAGCCTGGGAGGGATTGTTGTCGGTGCAGACTTGATGGGCGGCACGTGGCGCGGTGGTTAGCGCTGCTGCCTCACAGCGCCAGGGACCCGGGTTCGATTCCTGGCTTGGGTCGCTGTCTGTGTGGAGTCCGCACATTCTCCCCATGTCTGCGTGGGTTTCCTCCGGGTGCTCCAGTTTCCTCCCACAGTCCGAAAGACGTGCTGGTTAGGGTGCATTCACCTGAACAGGCGCTGGAGTGTGGCGACTAGGGGAATTTCACAGTAACTTCATTGCAATATTAATGTAAGCCTTACTTGTGACTAATAAATAAACTTTAATGGGCTGAATGGCCTCTTTCTGCACTGTCGGGATTCGATTATTCTATGGTCTGTCAATCAGTAACTCTATCAATCGATAAGTCTATTAATAATCAATACAATAACTATCAATCAGGGCATTATTTCAGAAGATGGAACAGTGGCACACTCTACCAGCCAGGCTAGCAGACTGATTTATAAAGCAATTAGATGCTGTAACTGGGAGACAATAAGCATTGCCTTTCCGAAAAGTTGAGATTTAATTGACTGAAGGATCTACTTCACCCAAACGAATATTATTTTTTGTCACCATCCCTCGATGCCCCAGTGCACTCTTCCCAGGTCTTGGCAGTCTACTCTAACACAGAACTGGCACAAACGTGAATACCCCGGACATACTCTAACACAGAACTGGCACAAACGTGAATACCCCGGACATACTCTCTTCTACCTTCTTCTGTCAGGAAAAAGGTACAAAAGTCTGAGGATACGTACAACCGATTCAAGAACAGCTTCTTCCCTGCTACCGTCAGGCTTTTGAAATGGACCTACATTATATTAAGTTGATCTTTCTCTACACCCTACCCATGACTGTAACACTACATTCTGCACCCTCTCCTTTCCTTCTCTATGAATGGTAATGCTTTGTCTGTATAGCGCACAAGAAACAATACTTTTCACTGTATCCCGGTACATGTGATGATAATAAATAAAATATCAATCAGATCAAATTTAAAAATTGCACAGGTACATTGCTGATTTTTTAAGGGGAACAAGCTGGCTGCAAGGCCCAATTTTTTTTTAGAATTTGCTGGTCAATCTTCATTAAAACAAACAAAAAAACTTTATTTAATTTTCACAAGAGCACAAGCTGAACACTCTTTTTAAAATTAAACAATGAACATGAGCCCTTTGCATCGTAATATCGAGGAATCTTTATAAAAATAATATCAGAGCGTTCTCTTCATCAACTGAAAAATAGAATCACAGGTTGAGGTTCAATCCATAATGTTCGGTTCGGTCGGATTTAACTGACTCTTAGTGGAGGAGCCACAAGAACAACACCATCACCATGGACAAAGAAGCATTGGGGTATTCCTCTTGTTGGCCAGTTCTAACCCCAATCTGCGCTGAATTAGCAGAACCCAGAAGTGACATTGAGCCTGTCACGTCCCTGGGCACGATTCATACCCTAGAACTCAATCTGGTGACCCTCCCCACCCCTGCTGGAAAATACCAGGTGGATATTTGGTAAGACCATGGTCAGACTCTTGTCCAAAGCCTCTCTCCTGGCTAAATAGCCAACACTTAATCCACATGACGAACTGCTCCTTAAAAGCTGCGTTAAAAGTTTATTGGCACTTGAGGAATTTGAACGCAGCACAAAGTCCAGCATAGGATTGCCCCCTCTCGGTTCAAATATTAACATATGCCCCACAATGGTTAGCACTGCTGCCTCACAGCGCCAGGGACCCGGGTTTTATTCCCGGCTTGGGTCACTGTCTGTGAGGAGTCTGCACGTTCTCCCCGTGTCTGCGTGGGTTTCATCCGGGCGCTCCGGTTTCCTCCCACAGTCCAAAGACGTGCGGGTTAGGTTGATTGACCATGCTAAATCGCCCCTTAGTGTCAGGGGGACTAGCAGAGTAAATGTGTGGGGTTACGGGGATAGGGTGGGATTGCGGTCGGTGTAGGCCCGATGGGCCGAATGGCCTCCTTCTGTACTGGAGGGATTCTATGATTCTATGATACAGCTGTCTCAACCCCACCGGATTCCTGATGTGTCCATCATCACAGCACCCCCACCCCATACCTGCACTAACTGGAAAATGTATAGACTCTTTTTATCTGATTGGATCATACGTCAATAGTCTTTCCCCACCTCCACCCACAACTGCAGTAATTATATCACCATTAGTCAAAAACATTCAAAAAAATGAAAATAAAACACACAATATACTTAATGCTCCCGTGACGTTTCTTTCCAGGATTGCTCATTGAAAGGTCCAGGAAACACCAGGGTAATCCTTGAGGGTTGGTTAAGCATTCTAAAAACAAGGAATGAAAGAAAACAACTGAGTCAGTACCTTTCATCCACTCATGCATTGCTGAGTCATAGAATCCCTACCCTGCAGAAGGAGGCCATTCGGCCCATCAAGCCTGCACTGTCCACAATCCCACCCAGGCCCTATTCCTGTAACCCCACATGTTTACCCTGTTAATCCCCTGACACTAGGGTGAATTTAGCACAGCCAGTCAACCTAACCCCGCACATCTTTGGAATGTGGGAGGAAACCGGAGCACCCGGAGGAAACCCACGCAGACACGGGGAGAACCTGCAGACTCCACACAGACAGTGATCCGAAGGGCGGAATTGAACCCGGGTCCCTGGCGCTGTGAGGCAGAAGTGCTAACCCACTGTGCTGCCCAGTCCTCAACCAGCTGATAGAACCACCTGACAACATAAGATAAGGGGTCAACTTTGACAACTGCTTCACTCTTGACAGCATCAGCTGTCAAGGCACTCTTCTTTAAACACAAGAGCATGTTTTCAGTTGCCCCCCCCCCCCACCCCCACACCCCCCGCCCCGCCATCCTTCCCCTCACCTCCCCCATCCTTTCCTTTAGCTTGACTTCCGTTTTGTTCTCACCTGTAGTGAGCAGAACCAATATTCTCAGTTCCAGCTGATGTGTAGACATAAAGAAAGATTTGCATGGGCAGCACAGTGGCTAGCGCTGCTGTCTCACAGAGCCAGGGATCGGGTGACTGTCTGTGCAGAGTCTGCACGTTGGCCATGCTAAATTGTCCCTTAGTGTTAGGGGGACTAGCAGGGTAAACACATGGGGATACAGGGATAGGGCCTGGGTGGGATTGTGGTCGGTGCAGACTCAATGGGCCAAATGGCCTCTTTCTGCACTGTAGGGATTTTATGATTTATACTGAGGCTTTTTAATGAACCAGATGACTCAATGCACTTTACAACTAATTCACTACTTTTGAAGTGTAGTCACTGCTGCAATGCAGCAGCCACTTGGTTATTGAGTGTCTTTAACACAGAGATATATAGGTTCTTGATTAATAATGGGATCAGGGGTTATGGGGAAAAGGCAGGAGAATGGGGATGAGAAAAATAGTAAGAAGTTTAACAACACCAGGTTAAAGTCCAACAGGTTTATTTGGTAGCAAAAGCCACACAAGCTTTCGAGGCTCTGAGCCCCTTCTTCAGGTAAAGTCTCACCTGAAGAAGGGGCTCAGAGCCTCGAAAGCTTGTGTGGCTTTTGCTACCAAATAAACCTGTTGGACTTTAACCTGGTGTTGTTAAACTTCTTACTGTGTTTACCCCAGTCCAACGCCGGCATCTCCACATGATGAGAAAAATATCAGCCATGTTGAATGGCAGAGCAGACTCGATGGGCCGAGCGGCATAATTCTGCTTCTATGTCTTATGGTCTTCATTTGTGCACAGCAAGCTCCCACAAACGGCAACATGACAAAAATAAAAAGACCTGCATTCGTACAGCACTTGTTGCGACCGCCAGACATCTCAGAACACTTTGCAACCAAGAAAGTACTTTTTGAAGTGTAGTCAGACGTACACACAGCAAACTCCCACAAGCAGCAATGCAACAATGAAAGATAAACTGTTTTCTGTGATGATGAAAGAGCTGACCAAGACCCAGCAGAAACTCCCCCATTTTTCTTCGGAATAATGTCATAGGAACTAATACTTCCAACAGAGTTGGCAGATCGAGCTTCAGTTTGTTAACCTTGATTCTTGTGTCGATATGAGAGAGAGAGAGAGAGATTTGGCCTTGTAACACAACTGAGCCACTGCTGACACCATGATCAAGCAACCTATTTTGGTAATGTTAGTTGATCGAAGAGGCGGCATGGTGGCACAGTGGTTAGCATTACTGCCTCGCAGCGTCAGGGACCCGGGTTCAATTCCAGCCTTGGGTCACTGTCCGTGTGGAGTTTGCACGTTCTCCCCGTGTCTGCGTGGGTTTCCTCTGGTTGCTCCGGTTTCCTCCCACAGTCCAAAGATGTGCGGGGGTTAGGTGGATTGGCCATGCTAAATTGCCCCTTAGTGTCCCAAGGTGTGTAAGCTAGGAGGATTAGCCGTGGAAAATGTGTGGGGTTAAGGGGATAGGGTGGGGTAGAGGGCTTGAGTAAGATACCCATGTCAGAGAGTCAGTGTAGACTTGATGTCTGGGATGGCCCCTTCTGCATTGTAGGGATTCTATGATCAGGACACAAAATGGTCTCACGCAACATGTACAGCCACCCAAGAGGGATCCAGTTTAACATTATGGACAAGATTCTCCGGCCTCCCAGCCCACCTGTTTCCCGCTGGTGGGAGGTGGCATGTTGTTTGCTAGTGACGGGATTCTCTGGTCCTGTCGCTGTCAATGGGAATTCCCACTGACATCACCCCATGCCGGTGCGCTGTCGGTGGGACCGGAGAATCCCGCCAGTGCGAATGGCCGGAGAATTCCAGCCAACGTCTCAAAGTCAGCACTGCAAACAGTGTAGCACTCCTTCAATACTGCAGTGAGAATTTCAGCCTGGACTGTGTGCAAATGTGATTTCTAGTGAGCCAAAAGCAACTAAGAGTGTGGGAATGTGGGTGGACATCCTGTCAATTTTAATGCGGGGACTCAACAACATTTTGTAGCTCCATTCTCCATGGGCAGCCAGGCCAGGCCAGCAGGCAGGGAGAGAGGGAACACCAGCAACTGATACCGCGCAACTGAAGGTTTGGACTGCTGCAGCGAGCAAAGGCTCAGAGCTTTCAGACACAGAGTAATTATCAAGCAAAAGGAACAGTAAAATTATAGTGCTAATCCCAAGTGGTAAAAGAAATTTGGTTGTGATAGGGTTAAAACTCTTTTCGTAGTGGCATTCCGGTGAGCTAATGGATATGAGTTTATCTTGGCCTGTGGCTCTCCTCCATACTTGGCCAGAAAGCTGAACTTGTTCCACTGCCAGCTGATCCGAGAATGACATATTCTTTATTCATGTGGAATTAGGATTTTGGATAAGTATCCTGAGAGGCCTTTCCGAGGAAACCACAACTTTACTGGAACCATCTGCTTTGCGTTTCGGCTTGTGGGAAAGCTGAGGTTTGAGTTTTTGATTTAATGGGCCCTAAGCAGGCCCATTTTTTGGGGGGGGGGGGAAAACAAAAAAATGAAAAATTGCTCCCACATTAATGCCTGTTTGTTTATCTCCATCCATTTTGCTTAATTTCACTTAATGATCATCTTTAAAATTAACCCCTCCTGTACCCTCAGCTGCGTCCTCTCAAATACATGCAGCTGGGCTTCCCGAGATACCATGTCGCATGTCAGCCTGGGTTTGCTTTGTCATGCAACAATGCATCCGAGATTAGTTAGCTTGCTCTCTCAAACACGCTGACCAGGCTAGACTTTACATTTGGTGACTGAAATTAATCTTCGAGCTAGTTTATTTATACTGAAGCTCGGGGAAAGGTCACTACTTTGCAGCATTTTTCAGCACAGAATGAGCTCGTTTGGCCCATCATGCTGGCTCTTAGACAAAGCTGGCCAATCAGATCCACTCACTCTGCAATGACAAGATAAACTGTTTTCTGCGATGCTGAAAGAGCTGACCAGCAGAAACTCCCCCATCTTCCTTCAGAATAATGTCATAGGAACTAATACTTCCATCAGAGTTGACAGATCGAGCTTTTCGGCGGGATTCTGACTTGGAGGCGTTCAGTCATAATCCCACAGATGGTAGCTTCGCACCATTGGCTCCTCAGCCAAGCACATACACCAAATGTCCGAACCTGCGGTTCCTCTCGTACGGAGCAGGATTACTATTGCAACAACACTTAATCATCAGTCGGGTAAATCTAACCTCATAGCTCTGCAAAGCTTCCTTTTTCGAGAATCTATCCAATTCCTTCTGGAGGATGCTATTCCTTCTGGAGGTCGTGCCTTACAAATTTGGTGGAGTTTTTTGAGGAAGTGACAAAAATGGTTGACGAAGGAAGGGCCGTGGATGTCGTCTATATGGATTTCAGTAAGGCATTTGACAAAGTCCCTCATGGCAGGTTGGTTAAGAAGGTTAAGGCTCATGGGATACAAGGAGATGTGGCTAGATGGGTAGAAAACTGGCTTGGCCACAGGGGACAGAGGGTAACAGTCGAAGGGTCTTTTTCCGGCTGAAGGTCTGTGACCAGTGGTGTTCCGCAGAGCTCTGTACTGGGACCTCTGCTATTTGTGATATATATAAATGATTTGGAAGAAGGTGTAACTGGTGTTATCAGCAAGTTTGCGGATGACACGAAGATGGCTGGACTTGCAGATAGCGATGAACATTGTCGGACAATACAGCAGGATATCGATAGGCTGGAAAATTGGGCGGAGAGGTGGCAGATGGAATTTAATCCAGATAAATGCGAAGTGATGCATTTTGGAAGAACTAATGTAGGGGGGAGTTATACAATAAATGGCAGAGCCATCAAGAGTATAGAAACACAGAGGGATCTAGGTGTGCAAGTCCACAAATCCTTGAAGGTGGCAGCACAGGTGGAGAAGGTGGTGAAGAAGGCATATGGTATGCTTGCCTTTATAGGACAGGGTATAGAGTATAAAAGCTGGAGTCTGATGTTGCAGCTGTATAGAACGCTGGTTAGGCCACATTTGGAGTACTGCGTCCAGTTCTGGTCGCCGCACTACCAGAAGGACGTGGAGGCTTTAGAGAGAGTGCAGAGAAGGTTTACCAGGATATTGCCTGGTATGGAGGGTCTTAGCTATGAGGAGAGATTGGGTAAACTGGGCTTGTTCTCCCTGGAAAGACGGAGAATGAGGGGAGACCTAATAGAGGTGTACAAGATTATGAAGGGTATAGATAGGGTGAACAGTGGGAAGCTTTTTCCCAGGTCGGAGGTGACGATCACGAGGGGTCACGGGCTCAAGGTGAGAGGGGCGAGGTATAACTCATATATCAGAGGGACGTTTTTTACACAGAGAGTGATGGGGGCCTGGAATGCGCTGCCAAGTAGGGTGGTGGAGGCAGACACGCTGGCATCATTAAAGACTTACCTGGATAGTCACATGAGCAGTCTGGGAATGGAGGGATACAAATGAATGGTCTAGTTGGACCAATGAGCGGCACAGGCTTGGAGGGCCGAAGGGCCTGTTTCCTGTGCTGTACTGTTCTTTTTGTTTTATTGAGCCTCCTTCTACCATATTTCCAGGCAGTGCATTCAGGATCATAAGTCGCTTTGTAAAAAACGATCTCCTCATCTCCCCAGATTCTTTTATCTCCAATCTGTGTCATTTGGTATGGTCCCTGCCATCACTGGCAACACTTTCTCCTTATTTACTCGTACCAAAACCCCTTATAGAACAAAGAACAAAGAAAATTACAGCACAGGGACAGGCCCTTCGGCCCTCCAAGCCTGCACCGACCATGCTGCCCGACTGAACTAAAACCCCCTACCCTTCCGGAGACCATATCCCTCTATTCCCATCCTATTCATGTATTTGTCCAGGTGCCCCTTAAAACTCACTATCGTATCTGCTTCCACTACCCCCCCTGGCAGCGGGTTCCAGGCACCCACCACCTCTGTGTAAAAAACTTGCCTCGTACATCTCCTTTAAAACTTGCCCCTCGCACCTTAAACCTATGTTCCCTAATAATTGACTCTTCTACCCTGGGAAAAAGCTTCTGATTATCCACTCTGTTCATGCCCCTCATGATCTTGTAGACTTCTATCAGGTTGCCCCTCAACCTCCGTCGTTCCAGTGAGAACAAACCAAGTTTCTCCATCCTCTCCTCATAGCTAATGCCCTCCATACCAGGCAACATCCTGGTAAATCCCTGTCCAAAGCCTCCACATCCTTCTGGTAGTGTGGCGACCAGAATTGAACACTATATTTTGGGAGGCCAAAAGCAGTTAAAAACGTGGGAATGTGGGTGGACATCCTGTCAATCTTAACGTGGGGACTCAACAACATTTTGTAGCTCCATTCTCCACGGGCAGGCAGACCAGCAGGCAGGGAGAGAGAGAACACCAGCAGGAGGGTCAGCTTCACACTCCCAGGCCCTGGATAGAGTGGACATGAGGAAGATGTTTCCATTAGTGGGAGAAACTAGGATCCGAGGGTGCAGCCTCAGAGTAAAGGGACGACCCTTTGGAACCGAGAAAAGGAGGAATTTCTTCAGCCAGAGGATGGTGAATCTGTGGAATTCATTGCTACAGAGGGCTGCGGAGGCCAGGTCATTGAATGTCTTTAAGACAGAGATAGGTAGGTTCTTGATTGGTAAGGGGATCAAAGGTTACGGGGAAAAGGCGGGAGAATGGAGTTGAGAAATTTAGCAGCCATGATTAAATGGCGGAGCAGACTCGATGGGCTGAATGGCCTAATTCTGCTCCTATATCTTATGGCCATTCTTTGGATGTTGCACCCAGTCCAAAATGAATGGTCAGACCTAAAACAAAAGTACACGTCAACAAAATACGCTTAAAGGTTTAATTTCAAAAAGAATGTAGTAGCGTGGCACCCCTTGAGCGACGTCAAGACACTTCAGGTTTCGTTAGGAATATTCACATTAATAGTGAAGCAGTGAAGTTTTTTCCTGAGAAGGGGGACTCCTAGTTACATTACTCACCTTTTAGTGATGTACGAGTTGGTCCAGGGAGTTAGGCGTTTGTGACCGGACAACAGAGGAAGAGGGTTAACACCCCCTCATCTCCCTGCCCAGACTGTTTTATCCTCAACCCAGGGCCGCCAAATGCATGTGATTTTAAACCTGTGTGTTTCTGTGTCTGTCTTTTAGCCCAGCTCCCCTGCTTTATGTAGATTAGTAATTCCTTCAAACGAATACCTTTCATTTTATCAGCATCAGCAGTCCGAAGATCCAGCACTAGAGGTTTGTTATAACCCAGGGAAGATGATTTATTGCAGTGCGTGGCTGGCAACTGCTCCCAAACTTCCTCAGGCACGCTTAACGCAAGATTTGGCTGCAAATAACTCAAGACAGGGTGAATGCATGTTCCAGGGCTCATTGGGAAATGTTGAGCTGTGGTAGTTCACTAATTCTTACCACTGGTCCATCTTTTTCATCTTAAACAGCTTAACACCTATACTAAAACAGTACAAGCAATTTAACAAGAATATAGGAACCAGATAATGGTGTCGTGGTTGTGGTAAACCACTGTTAGCTTATTGCCTGTGTGTGTGACATGCCTGGACACGCCCCTGCCGGCCCCGCCCGGGACTCCTCCCCCCCCCTGGTCCAGGTATAAAGGCAACTGCTCCCCACCCCCCTGCCTCAGTCTGGACCAGTTCATCGGCATGGGTGTGCTCCAAGTCTTTTGCTAATAAAAGCCTATTTGTTCTTGCATACAAACTAGTCTTTGCTTGATTGATGGTGCATCAATTTTATTAGCAAATGTTTTGGGATGGAGCAGATACTGAAACCCGACAAACTCGAATTGGACCCTCAAGCTGTAGGAGCCTCTAACAGCTTCGATCACTGGCTGCGCTGTTTCGAAACTTTCCTCACCTCCTCCTCTGTCGTCCGGACCGAAACCGACAAGCTACACGTGCTCCACACCCGGGTAAGCGATCAAGTATTCTCGATGATTAGAGACGCTGAAACTTACAAGGATGCGATCGAACTTTTAAAAGGCCAGTACAACAAACAGTCCAATGAAATCTACGCCAGACATCTTCTGGCTACTCGCAGACAACAGCCAGGAGAATCGGGTGATGAATTCCTGCGTGCGTTGCGAGCACTTGGCAGGGCCTGCAACTGGAAGACCGTAACAGCCGGCCAAAACACTGAGGACTTAATCAGAGATGCCTATGTCACGGGTATCAGGTCAAACTATATCCGACAACGACTGCTGGAACAGAGTGGGCTGGACCTACGAAAGACTGTGGCGCTTGCCGACTCTTTAGAGGTAGCCTTCCATAATCTCGAGGCCTACACCCCCGACCACGGGGGCGCATCGTGGACACTGTAGCCGCCGCCTCCTCTGTACTCGGGAGGGCCGCAGGCCTACGCGACGTCACGTCCCACCAATGACCCGACCGCTGCGGCAGTCTCCGGAGGCCCAAAGTGCTACTTCTGCGGCCTGGAGAAGCACCCCCGACAACGCTGCCCGGCGAAGGATGCGATCTGCTCCGGGTGTGGAAAGAAGGGCCATTACGCGAAGGTATGCAGAGTGAAATCGACCTCCAAGACCCGCGGGGGCCACCATCTTGGACGCCATCAGCCGCGTGTGGGCCATGCGGGCCGCCATCTTGGACGCCGTCAGCCGCGTGCGACTACTCGCAAAATCCAACGGTGGCTTCAATTACGCTGGACCAATCCAGGCCTCACCAACTCGCCAAGTCCATGATGGACATCGAGTTAAACGGTCGCATTACAAACTGTTTATTTGACTGTGGGAGTACGGAGAGCTTTATTCACCCTAACACAGTGAGTCGCTACGCCCTTTCAGTACTGCCAGTGAAGCAAACGATCTCAATGGCTTCAAAGTCCCACTCAGTGGATGTCCTCGGGTACTGCGTAGCGACCCTGACTGTACGGGGCACAGTGTACAAAAACTTCAGGCTCCTCGTGCAGCCACACTTCTGCGCTGCCGTACTCCTGGGGCTAGATTTCCTGAGTCACCTTCAGAGCGTCACCATGGAGTATAATGGGCCTTTTCCCCCGCTCTCCGTTTGCAATCAGCAGTTCTCAGATCGCCCACCGCGCACCACCTGCAGCCTCTCGACCCTTAAAGTCACCCACCCCTCACTGTTTGAAAATCTCACCCCCGACTGCAAGCCCATCGCCACCAAGAGCAGACGGTACAGTGCTGGAGACAGAGCTTTTATCAGGTCCGAAGTGCAACGGCTCCTAGGGGAGGGGATCATTGAGGCCAGTACCAGCCCCTGGAGAGCCCAAGTAGTAGTTGTTAAAACTGGGGAGAAACATCGCATGGTCATTGACTACAGTCAGACCATTAACCGATACACGCAGCTGGACATGTACCCCCTTCCCCGCATATCTGACATGGTTAATCAGATTGCGCAATATCGGGTGTTCTCCACCATCGACTTCAAATCTGCATACCACCAGCTCCCTATCCGCCCGGAGGACCGCCAATATACTGCCTTCGAGGCGGATGGCCGCCTCTATCACTTCCTTAGGGTCTCCTTCAGCGTCACCAAAGGGGTCTCGGTTTTCCAGCGTGAGATGGACCGAATGGTAGACCAGAACGGGCTGCGGGCCACCTTCCCATATCTGGATAACGTCACCTTCTGCGGCCATGATAAGCAGGACCACAACGCCAACCTCCACAAATTCTTCCACACTGCCACACTCCTAAATCTGACCTATAATTAGGAGAAGTGCGTATTCCGCACACACCACCTCGCCATCCTTGGTTGTGTTGTGGAAATCGGGGTCATCGGTCCCGATCCCGACCGCATGCGTCCCCTCCTGGAACTCCCCCTCCCCACCAGCCTCAAAGCACTGAGGAGATGCCTGGGCTTCTTCTCGTATTACGCCCAGTGGGTCCCCAATTATGCGGATAAAGCCCGTCCGCTCATCAAATCCACCTCTTTTCCCCTGACGGCAGAGGCCCGCCTGGCCTTCGACCACATCAAAGCAGACATCGTGAAGGCCACGATGCACGCTGTAGACGAATCCATCCCGTTCCAGGTGGAGAGCGATGCCCTAGCCACCACCCTTAACCAGGCGGGCAGACCCGTGGCCTTCTTCTCACGAACCCTCCAAGGCCCTGAAATTCGACACTCCTCTGTCGAAAAGGAGGCCCAAGCCATAGTGGAAGCTGTACGGCACTGGCGCCACTACTTACCTGGTAAACGATTGACCCTACTCACAGACCAATGGTCAGTTGCATTCATGTTTAATAACACGCAGCGGGGCAAGATCAAAAACGATAAAATATTGAGGTGGAGAATCGAGCTCTCCACCTACAATTACAACATTTTATACTGGCCCGGGAAGCTCAATGAGCCCCCAGACGCCCTGTCCCGGGGAATATGTGCCAGCGCACAAATAGACCAATTGCAGACTCTCCACAACGATCTCTGCCACCCGGGGGGTCACCAGGTTTTTTCACTTCATTAAAGCCTGTAACCTGCCCTACTCCACTGAAGAAGTCAGGTCTATAGCCAGACACTGCCAGGTCTACGCAGAGTGCAAGCCGCACTTATATCGGCCAGACAGAGCACACCTCATAAAAGCCACCCACCCTTTCGAACGCCTAAGCGTCGACTTCAAAGGCCCCCTCCCCTCTTCTGACCGCAACATATACTTCCTCAACGTCATTGATGAATATTCACGTTTCCTCTTCGCTATTCCCTGCCCAGATATGACCTCGGCCACGGTCGTCAGGGCCCTGCACAGCCTCTTCACCCTGTTCGGTTTCCCTAGTTATATCCATTGCGACCGGGGATTCTGCTTTATGAGTGATGAGCTGCGACAGTACCTGCTCTCCAAAGGCATAGCCTCGAGTAGGACCACCAGCTACAACCCCAGGGGGAACGGACAGGTAGAGAGGGAGAACGTGACAGTCTGGAAGGCCGTTTTACTAGCTCTGAGATCTAAAGGTCTTCCAGTCACCCGCTGGCAAGAGGTCCTCCCTGATGCTCTACACTCGATTAGATCACTCCTTTGCACAGCTACCAATGCTACCCCTCATGAAAGAATGCTTGTTTTCCCCAGGAAGTCCTCCTCGGGGACCTCACTATCGTCGTGGCTGACGTCCCCAGGCCCTGTCCTGCTCCGGAAGCATGTGAGGACCCATAAGTCGGACCCCCTGGTCGAAAGGGTCCAACTCCTCCACGCCAACCCCCAATACGCCTATGTGGCGTACCCCGACGGGCGGGAGGACACGGTCTCTATTCGAGACCTGGCACCCGCAGGTGCCCCAGGGACCACTACGACCCACAACCCCACACCCCCAACCCCCAACGTTGTCCATACAGCACCAGGGCCACAGCACGCTCCCCTAGCCCCCGTATACAGCACGCCTGAGCCCCAGGAGCCGCCACCAAGCACCCGACAATTTGAAGGGACTACAGACGACTCGAGCGACTACGACCTGGCGCATGATCCAATGCCGCGGCCACCTGAACCGACACAATCGGCACTACGGCGGTCGCAGCGGCAGATCAAGCCCCCAGAGAGATTAAATTTGTAATTCTGTAAATATCGTTCCACCCACCTCACCCCCGCCGGACTCTTTTTTAAAAACAGGGGGTTAATGTGGTAAACCACTGTTAGCTTGTTGCCTGTGTGTGTGACATGCCTGGACACGTCCCTGCCGGCCCTGCCCGGGACTCCTCCCCCCCCCGGTCCAGGTATAAAGGCGACTGCTCCCCACCCCCCTGCCTCAGTCTGGACCAGTTCATCGGCATGGGTGTGCTCCAAGTCTTTTGCTGATAAAAGCCTATTTGTTCTTGCATACAAACTGGTCTTTGCTTGATTGATGGTGCATCAGTGGTATTGTCACTGGACTAGTTAACCAGACACTCAGAGTAGTGCTCTGGGGACCAGGGTTCGAATCCCACCACCGCAGATTGTGAAATTTGAATTCTGAAAAAGTCTGGAATTAAAAGTCTAATGATGACCATGAGACTTTTGTCAATTGTGCCATCTGGTTCTCTAATGTCCTTTAGGGAAGGAAATCTGTTGTCCTTATCCTGGTCTGGCCTTCATGTGACTTCAGAACTACAGCAATGTGGTTGATTCTTAAATACCCACTGAAATGGTTAGGAATGGGCAACATATGCTGGCCCACCCAGTGACACCCACATCCTATTAATTAACTTTTAAAACCCCCAGTAGAAAAAATGAAAATAGGCTTCTTAAAAGGATAATCCATTTATTCTGAAGAAATATATTTTAAAGATAACTCCAAAGCAGTCATTTATTTCAAGGGTGTGGTATTGCATTAGTATGAGCTGCAGCTCAGATGGCAACACTCTTCCTTCTACTCAGTATGTTCAAGACCCATTCCAGACTGCTTAAGTGCAAGAATATCGGTTGGTGCTCCAAATGGAGTATTGAGGGAGTACTGCACTGTAAAATGTACTGTCTTTTATACCAGGATGGATCTAAAAGATCCCATGGCGCAGTGTGGAGAAGAACGCTAAACCAGATGGTCTGTTCATTATCCCTTGATGGGATCTTGCTGGGTGCAGCTTGGCTGCCATTTTTCTTACATTACAACAGTGACCTCACATCAAAAAAAATACTGAATGGGCTCTAAGGCACTGTGGCGTGGTGAAGGTCGCTATACAATCACAAATCTTTCATTCTTTCAGAACAAACTCTGTGGTTGCTTTTGGCTACACTCTGAATAATGTCTACTGCATTTTTTCTCCATCCATTCGCTAATCCCAATCGTACTTAACATTTAACCTGTTTAGACTGTAAGGAGATTAACAAATAAATCATCTATTTATAGTCCAGCATTAGGACTCGCCTGTCCAGTAAAACCTTTTATTGTATAACCTGTGCACAACAACAAAACTGTATCTCAGCTTTCCCGTAAGATAGCTGTTATCAAGCGCTGATAGTTTCCTAAGACAGATTCCAGTTAGAAAATTGTGGCACCTGATATTGAATTTAGCAAGATTTGTGCATGGCAGATTAGTCAGACTTGGGATCCAAGGGTAAGTTACAAGTTGGATGGAAAAGTGGCAGGAAACAAAGGGTAATGGTCGATGGGTGTTTTTGTGACTAGAAGACTGTTTGCAATGGGGTTCTGCATGGCTCAGTACTGGGTCGCTGGCTTTCTGCGGTATATATTAATATTTTATAATTAGATGTAGGGGACATCATTAAGACTAAATCGCATTCCTTTCCTTTGTCCTTCAGTACCTCCACACGTACTGCAGTTTTCGCTGGAGATGCAGGGGGACAAATCCTCAGAGGACCCCATTCCTTCAAGAGGGCACACTTTCACTGAAGGGGACGGGGCAATGGGTGAGATCTTTAAAAATCATTTTTATGGGAGGTGGAAATCGCTCTTTGTTGCCCATCCCGAATTGCCCTTGAGAAGGTGGTAGTCCATCTGGTGCAGTCCGTCTGGTGCAAGTACACCTGCCATTGCTGCTAGGGAGAGAATTCCTGTGACAATGAAGGAATGGCGATATCGTTCCAAGTCATGATGGTCTGTGGCTGGAGGGGAACTTGCTGGACATGGTGTCCCCATGAATCTGCTGTCCTTGTCCTTCTAGGTGGTGGTGTTCGTGGGTAGAGGCCATGGATTTGGAAGGTCCTTTGAGTTGGTGAATTGTTGCAGTGCATCTTGCAGATGGTACACACTGCTGCCACTGTGGGCTGGCAGTGGAGGGAGTAAATGTTTAATGTGGTAAATGGGGTGCTTTATCCTGGATTATGATGAGATGAAGTGTCACTGGAGCCGGAGTTATCCAGGCATGTGGAGAGTATTCCATCACACTCCTGATTAGTATTCCATCACACTCCTGATTTGCGCCCTGTGGATAGACCTTGGGGAGTCAGGAAATGAGTTCCTCGCCGCAGAATTCCCAGCCTCTGACCTGCTCTTGTAACCACAGTATTTATATGGGTGGTCCAGTTCCATTTCTGGTCAATAGTAATCCGCAGGCTGTTGATAGTAGGATGATTCAGTCATGCTAATTGAATGTCAATGGGAAATGACTAGATTCTCTCTTGATGGAGAGGTCATTGCCTGGCACTTGCGTGTCACGAATATTACGAGCCACTTAACAGCCCAAACCTGAATGCTTTCCAGGTCTTGCTACTGAATACTGTGCAATCGTCAGCGAACATCCCCACTCCTGACCTTCTGATGGAGGGAAGGTCATTGATGAAGCAGCTGAAGATGATTGGACCTAGGACACTACCCTGAGGAACTCCTGCAGCTATGTCCTGGGACTGAGGTGATTGGCTTCCAACAACCACAACTAACTTCTTTGTGCTCGACATGATTCCAAGCAGTGTTGAGTTTTTCTGCTAATTGCTATTGACTTCAATTTTGCTTGAGGTCCCTGACGCCGCACTCTATCAATTATTGCCTTGACGTCAAGGGCAGTCAGTCTCACTTCACCAATGCAGTTCAACTATTTTAGACCATAACCTCTGGTCCAACTTGTTTTCAGTCTTTGCTCATTTAAAATGTGTTTCTTCTTCCGCTTTGCATTTAAAGGCTGCTTATTAGTCATCTCACCTCGAGACATCTTTTGTTTCCTTACGTCATCTATTACCACTCCCTTTGCCTTTTGTATCATGAAACCCTTTCATCATTTAATCTCT
Organism: Mustelus asterias; assembly: GCF_964213995.1. Classification (NCBI taxonomy): domain Eukaryota; kingdom Metazoa; phylum Chordata; class Chondrichthyes; order Carcharhiniformes; family Triakidae; genus Mustelus; species Mustelus asterias. Next base: position 45,906,395 of record NC_135824.1, on the reverse strand, counting down.
CCTACTCTCCATGCAACAGGACCTTCCTTTTTGTTTTTCCACCTCGCTTCCCCTGTTTCACTTGCTCAAATTTCCATGTTTCAGCACTTCTATATTCCCTCAGTTCAGGGGATAGCGTCTGGGTGGGATTGTTGTCGGTGCAGGCTCGATGGGCCAATTGGCCTCCTTCTGCACTGTAGGGATTCTTTAATAAAAGATCAGGCTTGATTTTCACAGTCAGGCTGACTTTGGAGGCCTTGAAAATTGGTAGGCAGGATCCAGATGCAGCAATTCTGACCCCATTTCCAGCAGATCCTATTTTTGCTTTCAGTGGATGGAGTATTAATGGCACAGGTGATAAGCCCAAATTCAACAGGGCCATTTGAAATCAGTACAAAGTTCAAACAGGCACCATTTCGGCCGTTCCAAGACGCTGCAGTGTAGAAGTCATGAAGTGACTGAGGAGATATAAATGCTCTTGAACGACAGATAATATATGTTAACTATCATGATCTGAAATTATTTAAAACCCCAGCCTTTAAACATAAATAACACCAAGCTACTTGCTTATGGAGTAAAAAAAGACAAATGCTGCTGGAGTGCATTGATTGACAGACCATCTGTTTTGGCTTAAGTAGCAAAAACCAATATTATCTGTTCCTGCAATTTCAATAGACTTCATTGTTGACATTTCCCAATGCTATAATTAAAGATGAGCCCATTATGAATACCTGGATGAGTTTCAATAGCTCCAAAACCACATATTTCCACATTTTGAATGACTGAAAGGACTCTTAAAATAAACTTGTCTTCGATGTGGTTATTGAGTAGAAGTTTGTTTGATGCGTTACAACAGATGCACCAATTATGGGGATTTAAAATTTTTGAATGGGTTTCATGAATTAGAGTTTTTTTCTCTATCTAGTGTGTGAATGAGAACTTTTTTTTTCATTTCCACATGGCTCCTGAAGTCTGTCCACAGTGGATATAGGGTGAGTGGCTATGGGGATGGCATGGGGGGGGGGGGGGGGGGGGGGGTGTACGAGGTGGTATGGGGGTATAACATGGCATGAAGTTGGCATGGGGATATGATGGGGCATGGAGGTGACGAGGTGGTATGAAGTGCTATATGGGGTTGTTGGGAATTATGAGAGGGTGAGGGTGAGGGGGAGTGTGAGGGATGAGGGCTAGAGAGCCTAACAGCCCTTTGTAAAACTGAGCCAAAGTCTCAAAGAACTGAGGTGGGCCTCCTCTCCAGCCTCCATAGGTGACAATCCCAACTTGATCATGCACCACCCCACCTTCAACTCTTCCCGGAGCAAAATCATAAATGTAGGGGTAATTTCCATGGAGATGTAGTTTCGAGCAGGTTAAAAGGAGAGTGTTGAAAGAGGTTGCTATAGAGATAGTGGATGTATTGGTGATCATCTTCCAAAATTCAATAGATTCTGGAATGTTTCCTGAAGACTGGGACATAGCAAATGTCACCCCACTATTTAAGAAGGGAGGGAGAGAGAAAACAGGTAACTACAGACCTGCTTGCCTTCCATCAATAGTAGGGAAAATGCTGGAATCTGTTATAAAGGATGTGATAAATGGACACTTGGACAATCGTGGTCTGACTGGGCATGGATTTATGAATGAGAAATCATATTTGATGAACTTGTTGGAATTTTTTGAGGATGTCATTAACAAAATTGACAAAGGATGGACTTGGTATATTTGGATTTTCAAAGGCTTCCGATAAAGGCCCACACAAGAGGCTGATTAACAAAATAAAAGTACATGGCATCGGAGACAATATATACTGGCATGAATTGAGGATTGGCTAACAGAGAGTAGGAATAAATGAATCATTCTCGCGTTGGCAAGCTGTGGCTAGTGGGATAGCGCAAGGATCAGTACTTGGGCTTCAACTGTTCCCAATGTATGTCAATGATTTGAATGCGGAGACCAAATATAATACTTCCAAGTTCATGGATGAGTCAAAGCCAGGCGGGAATGTGTGTTGTGAGGAAGATGCCAAACGGCTGCAGGAAGATTTTGACAGACTTCGTGACTGGGCAAGAACATGGCAAATGGAATATAATATGGAAAAATGTGAGGTAATCCACATTGGTGGAAGGAACAGATGTGCAGAGTATTTCCTCAATGATAAATTAGAAAGTGTAGATGTACAGAGACCTGGGTTTCCTTGTCCATAAATCACTTAAGGCTAGCACGAAAAGACAAGAAATAGAAGCAGGAGTAGGCCACCAGGCCCTTCAAGCCTAGCCCGCCATTCAATATGATCATGGCTGATCTATGCCGGCCTTAACTTCTTTTCTGTGCCATTTGATAAGGTTCCCCACGGTAAGCTATTGCAGAAAATACGGAGGCATGGGATTGAGGGTGATTTTGCGGTTTGGATCAGAAATTGGCTAGCTGTAAGAAGACAGAGGGTGGTGGTTGATGGGAAATGTTCACCCTGGAATTCAGTTACTAGTGGTGTACTGCAAGGATCTGTTTTGGGGCCACTGCTGTTTGTCATTTTTATAAATGACTTGGATGAGGGCGTAGAAGGATGGGTTAGTAAATTTGCGGATGACACTAAAGTCGGTGGAGTTGTGGACAGTGTGGAAGGATGTTGCAGGTTACAGAGGGACATAGATAAGCTGCAGAGCTGGGCTGAGAGGTGGCGAATGGAGTTTAATGCGGAAAAGTGTGAGGTGATTCACTTTGGAAGGAGTAACAAGAATACAGAGTACTGGGCTAATGGTAAGATACTTGGTAGTGTGGATGAGCAGAGAGATCTCGGTGTCCATGTGCATAGATCACTGAAAGTTGGCACTCAGGTTGATAGGGTTGTTAAGAGGGTGTACGGTGTGTTAGCTTTTATTGATAGAGGGATTGAGTTTTGGAGCCATGATGTCATGTTGCAGTTGTACAAAACTCTGGTGCGGCCGCACTTGGAGTATTGCGTACAGTTCTGGTCACCGCATTATAGGAAGAATGTGGAAGCATTGGAAAGGGTGCAGAGGAGATTTACCAGGATGTTGCCTGGTATGGTGGGAAGGTCTTATGAGGAAAGGCTGAGTGACTTGAGGCTGCTTTCGTTAGAGAGAAGAAGGTTAAGAGGTGACTTAATAGAGGCATATAAGATGATCAGAGGATTAGAAAGGGTGGACAGTGTAAGCCTTTTTCCTCGGATGGTGATGGCTAGCACAAGGGGACAGAGCTTTAAATTGAGGGGTGAGAGATATAGGACAGATGTCAGAGGTAGGTTCTTTACTCAGAGAGTAGTAAGGGCGTGGAATGCCCTGCCTGCAACAGTAGTGGACTCATCAACATTAAGGGCATTTAAAGGGTCATTGGATAAACATATGGATGCTATTGGAATAGTGTAGGTTAGATGGGCTTTAGATTGGTTTCACAGGTCGGCGCAACATTGAGGGCGAAGGGCCTCTACTGCGCTGTAATATTCTATGTTCTATTTCCCCATAGCTCTCCATTCCTCGATCTATCAAATATTTATCCAATTCCACTTTAAATAATTCTAATGATTTAATGATTAGCACACAGGTGCAGCAAGCAGTTAGGAAGGCTAATGGAATGTTAGACTTTATCACAAGAGGATTTGAGTACAGGAGGAGTGAGCTCTTGCTTCAATCGTATAGGAGATTGGTTAGACCGCAACCTGGAATACTGTGTGGAGTTTTGGTCCCCTTACCTCAGAAAGGATATTATTACCAAAGAGGGAGTGTAAAGAAGGTTCACCAGACTTGTTCCGGGGATGGTGGGACTGTCTTACGAAGAGAGATTGGGAAAACTGGCCCTGTATTTTTGAAGAATGAGAGGTGATCTCACTGAAACCTTACGTGTCTTATGGTCTAAAATACTTAAAGGAATAGACAACTGGATGCAGGTAAGTTGTTTCCCTTGGGTGGGGAGAAGAGAACCAGGGGCCACAATTTCAAAACAAGCACAGAGATGAGGAAAAATTTCATTACACAGAGAGTGGCGAATCTTTGGAATTCTCTACCCCAGAGGGCTGTGGAAGCTCAGTCATTGAGTATGGTTAAGGTAGAACTTGATATACTTCTGATTAACAATAATGTAGAGGGCTTTGGGGATATTGTGTGTAAATTAAAGTGTCCAATCAGCTATGATCATGTTGAATGGTGGAGCAGGCTTGAAGGGCTGAATGGCCTACACCTGTTCCTATGTCTCTCCACCCCCCACTCCCCTCCCCACCTTGTCCCCAATGAATTCCAAATGTTAACAACCCTTTGAGATAAGAAATTCCTCCTAAAATTTGCCTGATATGGAAGAGCCTTTATTTTGAGACTGTTCCCCCCGGTTCTAGCTTCCCCATGAGGAATCCTCTCAGCATCCCACCCCGTCAAGCCCCTGCAAAATGAACTAACCTGGAGTAAATCTCTTTGGTTATTTTGTGCTAGCAGGAAGTTTCTGCAGTCACCATTTCTAGGAAATTCCGAAGCATTTCCTTCCAGGACATATTTTTGATTTCTTTGGAGACAGGGAACATCGGGTTTTTCCAGCCATCAATGTTGCCAATATGTAGAAATGGGACGCCCTTTCCCACCCAACACGTCCCCTCAGTGACCTACGTGTGAAGCCATAAATACAGTTTTCATAGATGTATTTTTTCTAAGTTGTTCGGTTCAGAATTGTTTGATTTACCACGTACCATAGAATCCCTACAGTGCAGAAAAAGGCCATTCAGCTCATCGAGTCTGCACCAACTCTCTGAAACAGCATCCCACCCAGGCTCCCCCTCAACCTTGTGCATTTACCATGGCCGATTCACCTAAGCTGCACATCTTTGGACTGTGGCAGGAAACCGGACCACCCGGAAGAAACCCACGCAGACATGTGTGCAAACTCCACACAGTCACCCAAGGCCGGAATCGAACCCAGGTACCCGGCACTGTGAGGCAGTAATGCTAACCACTGCGCCTCCGTGCCATCCCTGTGTATAATTCCACTTTTAGTTTTCTCCATCATCATAACACTTCCTGTCCTTGTGGAATGAAATAAGATTCATTCTTATTATGTGACAAAAAGGGAGAAAAATCTTATAAAAAAGGAAACACTTTCTCACGCACACATTCATTCTCTTAACAATGGTCAATACCGGGATGATCCGACCAGCACCTTCCAGCCTTAACTGCAAGCTTCCATCTCCCCACCCAAACCCCCCCACCAGTTATCGGGGACCAATCCCAATAACCCCTGGCTGCAGTGTCCTGCAGCTGGGGCTCTCTCTAACTTGCCTGCCAGGCATGTGGGCAGGCGATGGAGCTAAAAGATATTAACAGTGGCCCAAGTACCCCACCACTCAGGGGTCTTCAGCCACTTTTGTTCTCCCTGTGCCTCCTTTGTAATTATAGGGATCCCATTCATGTCCTTTGGCCCAATCCTTCATCACAGTTACAGCGGCTAACCAGGAGAATCCCAAAGGAAATTTTTGATGTACATCTTTGACACATACAAACATTCCGTGGTGCTTTGTAGAGGTGAAAATACTGAGCAGTAATTAAAAAGGTCAGGTAAAGAGACTGAAAACACAACAGTAGGTTTTGTGGAGGCTCCTGAAGGTGTGGAGAGAAATAATAAGGGCGGCATGGTGGCACACTGGTTAGCACTGCTGTCTTACAGCACCTGGGTTCAATTCCAGCCTTGGGTCACTGTGTGGAGTTTGCACATTCTCCCTCTGACGGTGTGGGCTCCCTCTGGGCGCTCCGGTTTCATCCCACACTCCAAAGATGTGCAGGTTAGGTGGATTGGCCATGCTAAATTTTAAACTGCGCCTTAGTGCTCCAAGATGTGTATGTTAGGGGATTGGTGGGTTAAGTACATGGGGAAAGGGCCTGGGTAAGATACTCTTTCAGAGAGTTGGGGCAGATTTGATGAGCCGATTTGCCTCCTTCTGCACTGTAAGGGTTCTATGAATCAAGTGGAGGGATTTAAGGAGGTGGCAGAATGAAACTAAAGTCTCTCATGCTAAATGAGGGAGGGGATACAGAGGAGGCCACAGTCAGAAGAGCGTGTGCCGTCACATCGGGCTAGAGGAGATTGCAGAGGCTTCGTGGAGCGATTTGTTTGTTTATTCATTTATCGGTGTCACAAGTAGGCTTACATTTACACTGCCTAGTCGCCACACTCCGGCGCGTGTTCAGGTACACTGAGGGAGAATTTAGCACGGCCAATCCGCCTAACCAGCACGTCTTTCAGAGTGTGGGAGGAAACCGGAGCTCCCGGAGGAAATCCAGGCAGGCACGGGGAGAATGTGCAGACTCCGCACAGACAGTGACCCAAGCCGGGAATCGAACCCAGGTCCCTGCCGCTGTGAGGCAGCAGTGATAACCACTGTGCTACCATAATAGCAACCTCAGTTGATCTGGCTGAGGTAAGTATAGAGTGAGAAAATGTATCTGGAACTTTAGGTCTGTATAATGAATGCAACCGAGGCGATGTTCTTTATTCATGAAGGCAACTGTTTTGCTCTTTTTGTAAAATTAGTCTTTCAAAGTACACTGGTTGTCGCTCCTTCAGTTGCCCTAACCGCCCCTCCATCTTGCTGCCACTTTCAACAGCCTGCTGAAACGGTCTTCTTCTTGACCCTGCTTTCATCCTCCATCCCTCACCCCACCCTACACACACCCTTTTCTGACGGGCTCCCTGTTATGCTTCTGCAGCGTCCTTCACAATGCCAATACAAGGCCTACGTTCTTCCTTAGTGGGGGAATGCTTTGTGTAGACGGTGCAACAACCCCCATCAATCCTTCACCTGGAAAGCTGGCCAATTGAGCTGTCAGGCAACCAGCTTTGGACTTGTAAACATTAATCAGGATAAATTACCCGGACCACTGTTGCAACAAGTTAGTGAGTTTCAAAGTTAGTTCACTGTGTGAAGGACTTTGAGATAAGATGATGAATAAATGAAACTAATATTATTTTTCTTGCGATTCCTTTACAAATTGAAATGTCATCTTTGACGATCAACAGCCGTTAGCTTTGGTACTCTGCTACACAGCGAACGCTGGTGTTTTCTGTCTGGTCTCCAGCAGAGGCAGGATGTGCCTCATGGATCAGATTGCTTTCTTCAGGTTGACCAGGCAGATGAAGTGCCAGTAAAATCACAGCCATTTTCGCAGTTCCTTTGTCTTATCAGCATTGTGGGAATATCCTGTACATGATCTCAGCATTATGTCATACCACTGATAACAGGCAGCTGAAGCGATCATTCAGAGTTTCTCAACTTCAGCAAGGCCAGGCACCTTTTTAACCCCTTCTGCGGCAAATTTACCGATGCGATTGTCTCTGCCCTGGTACCACTATTACTTGACTACGAGGATCTGTTGCATCTATTATTCATGATTCTTTGTGCCTTTTTCAAAGATATCTCTACTTCTATATAAAAGAGAATTACTGCGGATGTGGAATCTGAAACCAAAAGAGAAAGTGCTGGAAAATCTCAGCAGGTCTGGCAGCATCTGTAAGGAGAGAAAAGAGCTGACGTTTCGAGTCCAGAGGACATTTTGTCAGAGGGTTTTGACAAAGGTCATCTAAATTCGAAACATCAGCTCTTTTCTCTCCTTACAGATGCTGCCAGAACTGCTGAGATTTTCCAGCATTTTCTCTTTTGATATCTCTATTTCTTCCCAGTTTTTTGACTGCATTCATTTTTTCAATCTTGATAAAGGATCCACATAGAATCACAGAATGCTAACTGTACAGGCCCATCGAGCCTGCACCGACATGAATCCCACCCAGGCCCTATCCTCACAACTCCACGTATTTACCCTAGCTAGTTGCCCCCTAACGCTAAGGGGCAATTTAGCATGGCCAATCCACCTAACCTGCACATGTTTGGAGTGTGGGAGGAAACCAGAGCATCCGGAGGAAACCCATGCAGACACGGGGAGAACATGCAGACTCCATACAGAGAGTCACCCAAGCCCGGAATTGAACCTGGGTCTCTGGCCCTATGAGGCAGCAGCGCTAGCCACTGTGCCACCGTGCTGCCCACTGGAAATCTGGAACATAAACCTTTCTGTTCTCTCCGCAGATCCTGATCCACTGGTCATACCTTTTCCTCTTGTAATTTTTGTCCCTCCTGAAGGCACTGGCTCAGACTAGGGTACGGGACTTTAATCATACAGAGAGACTATGGAAGCTGGGGCCTTGTCCTGAGAGCAACAGGGACCAAGGAGACATTAGCTCCTAATAATGAGGGGCTTAAAAGAATAGATAGGGACAAAATATTTTTGCTGCCAGGAGGTCGGTAACTAAGACAGAAGTTTTAAGATAATTTGCAAAAGAAAAGGGATAGATAAAGAGTTTTTTTATGCAGCAAGTTGGTATGATCTGGAATGCACGGCTGGGGAGGGTGGAAAAGCAGATTCTACAATAAATTTCACGAGGGAATAAAAACAGAAAGAGAGAGGGTAATCTTTCTTTACTGACGATTACCATTCCCTTCACCTCTTGTTTCATGACATCCTTGACATTTAATCTCTCCCAGATCTTCCTTTTTGCTCCACCTCCCCGTCCCCCATTTCAACAGCATAAAACCCATCACATTTCTACCACCCTTCAATTCCAAAGAAGTCATATTAGACTTAAAGTTAAAGCACATGGGATTGCGGGTAATGTCTTGAGATGGGTAGAAAGCTGGTTAGCAGATAGGAAGCAAAGAGTTGGCATACATAAATGGGTCTTTCTCTGATTGGCAGTCAGTGACTAGTGGAGTTCCGCAGGGATCTGTGCCAGGACCCCAACTGTTCACTTTATGTATTAATGATATGGACGAGGGAACTGAATCTATTATCTCCAAATTTGCAAATGATACAAAGTTGGGTGGGAGGGTGAGCTGTGAGGAGGATGCAGAGATGCTTCAGTGTGATTTGGACAGGCTGAGTGTGTGAGCATCTGCATGGCAGATGCAGTATAATGTGGATAAATGTGAGGTTCTCCACTTTGGTAGCAATAATAGGAAGACAGATTATTACTTGAATGGGTGTAAATTGAGAGAGGTGGATACTCAGTGAGACCTTGGTGTCCTCGTGCATCAGTAGCTAAAAGTAAGCACGCAGGTACAGCAGGCAGTGAAGAAAATGGTATGTTAGCCTTCATAGCAAGGGGATTTGAGTATAGGGATAGGGATGTTTAGCTGCAATTGTATAGGGCATTGGTGACGCCACACCTGGAGCATTGTGTGCAATTTTGGTGACCTTATCTGAGGGTGTTCTTGCTATAGAGGGAGCGCAGCAAAGGTTTTCCAGGCTGATCCCTGGGATGGCAGGTCTGTCATATGAGGAGAAACGAAGTCGGTTAGGATTATATTCACTGGAGTTTAAAAAGGTGAGAAGGGATCTCACAGAAACGTATAAAATTCTTACAGGGTTAGACAGGGTAGATTCAGAAAGAATGTTCCCGATGGTGGGGGAGTCCAGAACTAAGGTCATAGTTTGAGGGTAAGAGATAAACCTTTTAGAACTGAGGTGAGGAGAAATTTATTCTCCCAGAGGGTGGTGAATGTGTGGAATTCACTACCACAGAATGTAGCTGAGGCTAAAACGTTGTGTGATTTCAGGAAGAAATTAGATATAGCTCTTGGGGCTAGAGGGATCAAGGGATATGGGAGGAAGGGGCGATCAGGATATTGAATTCGATGATCAGCCATGATCAAAATGAATGGTGGAGCAGGCTTGAAGGGCCAAATGGCCTCCTCCTGCTTCTAGTTTCTATGACTTGAAACACTGGGGGGAATTTTCCTGTCCCGTCCGCCATGGGAATCATACCGGGTGAGGGAGGGCAGACCATGCAAAGGTCCGTTGGCCTCGGGCGGGATTTTCTGGTTTTGGAGTGAGCGCGGCCAGAAAATCCCATCCGTTACCTCTGCTTCTCCCTCCACAGATGCTGCCAGGCCTGCTGAGTACTCCCAGCACTTCCTGTTTTTATTTCAGGTTTCCGGCATTGACAGTATTTTGCTTTTATTTCAAAAGGGAACTGGATATATAGTTGAAAACAAAACTGTAGGCCTGTGGGAAAAGAGCAGGGGAGTGGGAATAATGGGGAATGTCTTTCAAAGGGGCACAATAGACTAAATAGCCTTATTTTGTGGTGTAAAACTGTATGGTGCAATGGGAAAGAGTACAGGGGAACGATACCAAGTCATAATACTCAACCGGAGAGCAGGTGCAGACTCATGGGCCGAATGGCCTCTGTCTATGCTGTAACACTTCTGTGATGCTATGATAGATGCACGATATAATGGTGGAGCTGGAGAACAAAAGAGAATGCAGAGGTATGGTCATCTTCAAGAGCCATTCTGCTGAGCATGACTGAGGATTCCCTCTCCTCTGCAAGCTTCTTATTTCAATTTGTCTCAACACTTTTCCTTTGGCTTTCTACAAGTGAATCTTCTTGGCATACCAAAGATTACTACAGGTACTTGCAAGCCAGGTCCCTCCTTCAGCAAGCTCATATTGTTCCCCAGCGACCAAAAACCAAACTCTACAGAAAAGAACAAATATGTTTTATTTGTCAGCGAGTTACACCGGGCTTGGTTTTCAAATCGGGGTCAGTAATTGAGGGGTCCCGACCCCACCATGGCCACATGGTGCTACCAACAAATTGTAAATACCTGATTGGGACGATGGTGAGTTCAGTGCCCAATCAGCAGTGGGAAAGAGTATAGGGAAAACACAGGGGTTCCACCAGGAGACAGGAGCTGTCTGCAGAGTCTGAGCGGCAGCCATGATAAGAGTTTGCCTCTGCTTTGCAAATAAGAGGTGGTACATTGGAAGACCAGCAGCCCTATTGTGCCCAAAAGAGGCCCGTTAACCAACTGGGAGTACTGTACCCGAGCTGGAGCATGATCACCCACATTTTGCGGGTTTAAAAGAATCGCTTATGTTTGAGCACTAACATTGAATCATAGAATCTCTACAGTGCAGTAGCAAGCCATTTAGCCCATCAATTCTGAGCCAACTCTCCAACAGAGCATCCCGCCCAGACCATATCCACCTAACCCCAGCTATTTACCCCACTAACCCCCCCTAACCTGCACATCTTGGGACACTAAGGGGCAATTTAGCATAGGAAATCAACCTAACCTGCACATCTTTCAGCATGCACCAGACTGTTCAGGTTCAGTGATTCACAAATCAAAAATCACCATCTCTCCTTCCCCCGCCCATTAAAAGGCCCCTCAAGAAGCTGATTAGGATGTATATCGGATGAGCGGGATCCTGACACCCACCCTCCTCACTTCAAAATTTCCAGCGCATCACAGAGGCACCAGGACACTGACGTGCCATCTGGGGAGCGCTTTGGTCAAAGTGCATCCGGGTCTCATTCCGGCTCCCATGGACAAATGAAAATCCTGCCCACAAAGCCATCCCATTCTCCTGGTAGTGCTTTGCCACCGGAAGGACATCTACATCTGTATGCTCTCTATGTTAGATGTAAAAGATCTGATTGTGTATTTCGAAGAAGAGTTCTCCCAGGCACCTTTGCCAATCAGCATCACAAAAACAGATTAGCTAATCATTATTAGGGCGGTACGGTGGCACGGTGGTTAGCACTGCTGCCTCATAGCGCCAGGGACCCGGGTTCAATTCCCGGCTTGGGTCACTGTCTGTGCGGAATTTGCATGTTCTCCCCGTGTCTACGTGATTTCCTCCGGGTGCTCTGGTTTCCTCCCACAGTCTGAAAAACGTGCTGGTTAGGGTGCATTGGCCGTGCTAAATTCTCCCTCAGTGTACCCGAACAGGCCCCGGAGTGTGGCGATTACGGGATTTTCACAGTAACTTCATTGCAATGTTGATGTAAGCCTACTTGCGACACTAATAAATAAACTTTACCATAAAACTTTACTTGATCAATTGGGCTAGTGGGCTGACGAATGGCAGACGGAGTTTAATTTAGATAAATGCAAGGTGATGCATTTTGGTAGATTGAACCAGGGCAGGACTTACTCAGTCAATGGTAGGGTGTTGGGGAGAGTTACAGAATAAAGAGATCTAGGGGTACATGTTCATAGCTCCTTGAAAGTGGAGTCACAAGTGGATAGAGTGGTGAAGAAGGCATTCAGCATGCTTGGTTTCATTGGTCAGAACAGGAGTTGGGACGTCTTGTTGAAGTTGCACAAGACATTGGTAAGGCCTCACTTGGAATACTATGTACAGTTCTGGTCACCCTATTATAGAAAGGATGTTATTAAACTAGAAAGAGTGCAGAAAAGATTTACTAGGATGCTACCGGGACTTGATGGTTTGAGTTATAAAGAAAGGCTGGATAGACTGGGACTTTTTTCTCTGGAACACAGAAGGCTGAGGGGTGATCTTATAGAGGTCTATAAAATAATGAGGGGCATAGATCAGCTAGATAGTCAATATCTTTCCCCAGAGGTAGGGAAGTCTAAAACTAGAGGGCATAGGTTTAAGGTGAAAGGGGAGAGATACAAAAGTGTCCAGAGGGCAATTTTTTCACCCATAGGGTGGTGAGTGTCTGGAACAAGCTGCCAGAGGTAGTAGTAGAGGCGGGTACAAATTTGTCTTTTAAAAAGCATTTAGACAGTTACATGGGTACGATGGGTATAGAGGGATATGGGCCAAATGTGGGCAATTGGGATTAGCATTGGGGTTTAAAAAAAAGGGCGGTATGGTCACGTTGGGCCGAAGGGCCTGCTTCCACGCTGTAAACCTCTATGACTTTATGTGATCATCATCGACAGCCACAGGTGAGGTGCCTGAAGTTTGGATGTTGACAAATGTTGTGCCTTTGTTTAAGCAGGGAAAAGCCTGGGAACTACAGGCCGGTGAGCCTAATGTTGTATTGGGTAAGCTGTTAGAAGGTATTTTGAGAGACAGGATCTACAGTCATTAGAGAGGCAAGAACTGATTAGGGACAGTCAGCATGGCTTTGTGAGTGGAAAATCACATCTCACAAATTTGATTGAGTTTTGAAGGGGTAACCAAGAAGGTAGATGAGAACAGTGCAGTCGATGCTGCCTATATGGACTTGTGCAAGGCCCTTGACAAGGTACTGCATGGTAGGTTGTTGCATAAGGTTAAATCTCACGGGATCCAGGGTGAGGTAGCCAAATTAATATAAAATTGGCTTGAGGACAGAAGGCAGAGGATGGTTATAGAGGGTTGTTTTTTCAAACTGGAGGCCTGTGACCAGCGGTGTGCCTCAGGGATCGCTGCTGGGTCCACTGTTATTTGTCATTTATATTAATGATTTGGATGAGAATTTAGGAGACATGATTAATAAGTTTGCAGATGATACCGAGATTGGTGGCATAGTGGACAGTGAAGAAGGTTAGCTAGGATTGCAACGGGATCTTGATCAATTGGGCCAGTGGGCCGATGAATGGCAGATGGAGTTTAATTTAGATCAATGCGAGGTGGTGCATTTTGGTAGATCAAACCAGGGCAGGAATTACTCAGTTAATGATAGGGTGTTGAGGAGAGTTATAGAACAAAGAGATCTAGGGGTACAGGTTAATAGCTCCTTGAAAATGGAGTCATTGGTGGACAGGGTGGTGAAGAAGGCATTTGGCATGCTTGGTTTCATTGGTCAGAACATTGAATACAGGAGTTGGGACATCTTGTTGACATTGTACAAGACATTGGTAAGGCCACACTTGGAAAACTATGTACAGTTCTGTCCACGTTATTATAGAAAGGATATTATTAAACTAGAAAGAGTGCAGCAAAGATTTATTAGGGATGTTACCGGACTTGATGGTTTGAGTTATAAGAAGAGGCTGGATAGACTGGAGCACAGGAGGCTAAGGGGTGATCTTATAGAGGTCTATAAAATAATGAGGGGCGATGAGTATCAGGAACAAGTTGCCAGAGGTAGCAGTAGAGATGGGTACAATTTTGTCTTTTAAAAAGCATTTAGACAGTTACATGAGTAAGATTGGTATGGGGGGGATTTGGGCCAAACACGAGCAATTGGAATTAGCTTAACTGGGCAGCATGGACAAGTTGGGCCAAAGGGCCTGTTTCCATGCTGTAAACCTCTATGACTCTAACATCGATCATTATGAGAAGCCCTCATTCATATAGAAATCATTAATATCCAGTTTACCTGAATCAATAACAGGAACTGGTTTAATATCTTATCTGAGCAAGCAACAACATTCCCTCCATGCTGTCCCTGAGTGCCCAGCTAAATTATGTACACATGTTGTGCAGTGGGGGGAGGCCGGCGGGGGGGGGGGTTGAACTAACCATCCTCTGGCTTAGGGGCACAAGTCAGCAACGGTACCAAGTTGACAGCTAAACATTTTAATCGGTTGAAAGCGGATTAATTCCTAAATTGCGTAAAACAGTAGCAAAACCAAAATCACTTTGATTCCTCACAAATCCTGTTGTACGGCTGCTTTATACACTTTTAATTTCATCATGAGTTGAAATCCTGCTTAGCAATGTTAATAATAGATGCATTAACTTACATATGGGATCCCTCTGACTGTCATTTAAAAAAGCATTGACGTGAGGATATTAACTTTCATTATAAAACATTGTTAAAATAATTAAATGTGAACCTTCAACATGTTTGCTGTTGCTGACTTAATCTGGGAAGGGGGGCAAGGTGACAGCTCCACAAAGAGGGGTTGGGGGAGGCCTGAGAAGTCGGGGGGGGGGGGGGGGAGGATGTCGCTGACCCTCCCACTCGTCTCTTCTCTCTCACTCCTTGACCATCCAGTTCACCACTTCACACCCGCCACATTCCTGCTCCCCAACTAGAGCCACTCACCATCTCTTCCACTGGCTGCTTCCATCCTCCACCCAGCCTCCCGTTTGCTCTCATTCCCAAACCCTTGCTGTGAGCCAGGCGAGACGAGCGGTTAAGAGGAAGGAACTGAGAGAGGGAGGGAGAAGATTTGATTTATTTTGTCACATGTATTTGTATACAGTGAAAAGTCTTGTTTCTTGCACGCTATACAGACAAAGCATACCGTTCATAGAGAAGGAAAGGAGAGAGTGCAGAATGTAGTGTTACAGTCACAGCTAGGGTGCAGAGAAAGATCGACTTAATGCGAGGTCGGTCCATTCAGAAGTCTGATGGCAGCAGGGAAGAAGCTGTTTTTGAGTCGATTGGTGCGTGACCTCAGACTTTTGCATCCTTTTCCCCGACGGAAGAAGTTGGAAGAGAGAATATCTGGGGTGCTTGGGGTCCTTATTATGCTAACTGCTTTGCCAAGGCAGCGGAAAGTGTAGACAGAGTCAATGGATGGTTTGCGTGATGGATTGGGCTACATTCATGACCTTTTGTAGTTTCTTGCGGTCTTGGGCAGAGAAGGAGCCATACCAAGCTGTGATACAACCAGAAAGAATGCTTTCTATGGTGCATCTGTAAAAGTTGGTGAGAGTCGTAGTGGACATGCCAAATTTCCTTAGTCTTCTGAGAAAGTAGAGGCGTTGGTGGGAGGGCTGGGGAGAGAAGCAGTGAACGGGATGCGAGAGAAGCGGCAAGCGGGAGAAAGATAACAAGTGGGAAGGCGGGGGCGATTGGTGACAGGACTGGAGGCAAGATAAGTGTGGGCCGCATAGTCCATATCACTGGAATAGATAATCTTCACTCAAAACTGTACGCAAGAGTTGTAAGAAAATTCCACTGTTGCTTCAAGTGTGAGGAGAGGTCTCTACTTGCAATTGTTCCAAAATGGCACTGATCAGGTCACACGGCACTACATAGGTCCGGCACACAACAACGCTAAAGCAGAAATCCTGACACTTACTGCACAAATCAGTCACATCCACGGTGTTAAACTGGAATGATGGTCAACGAGGAGACTTAAAATGGGGACTTACAGCATAGCAATTCATAGCAAAGTTTCTGGCTCAGAATAAGGCTGCATTTCAAAACCAAAACTGATGGCACCATCGGATGGATTTAATAATCTAATATTTGCCATAATTCGGGAAGTGATCATCATATTTCTCCAGCTTTCGCTATACGTCACCCTGTCTGCTTTGTCGATATATTAGTAAATTACAGCTACATTTCTAAAGTGCTCTCACAGGCGGTAAAACACTTTGGATCAAATTGAGATCATGAAAGGCCCGGTGTGAGGTATGGGGAAGCAGTGGTGCAGTGTTATTATTGCCGGACTAGTAAACCAGAGACCCAGGGTAATTCTCTGGAGTTCTGGGGTCGAATCCTACCATGGCAGATGGTCAAATTTGATCTCGATAAAGATCTGGAATTAGAAGTCTAATGACGACATTGAAACCATTGTCGACTGTCAGGAAAACCCATCTGATTCATTCCTGTCCGTCAGGGAAGGAAATCTGCCGTCCTTACCTGGTCTGGCCTACACGTGACTCCATATCAACAGCACTTTGGTTGACCCTTTGGCACGGTGATACAGTGGTTAGCACAGCTGCCTCACAGCCCCAGGAACCTGGGTTCAATTCCAACCTCGTATAACTGTCTCTGTGGAGTTTGCACGTCTCCCTGTGTCTATGAGGATTCCTTCCTTTCCTGCGAAAACGCTTGGAATCATAGAATCCCTACAGGGCAGAAGGAGGCCACTTGGCCCATCGAGCCTGCACCGTCAACAATCCCACCCAGCCCCTATCCCCGTAACCCCGTGTATTTACCCTGCAAATTGGATTCCCTCATTTGATCTGAATCCCCCCTTATAGGTGAAATTCCAACCTGTGATTCACCCTAACTAATCTGGTGCTTCGGAATTAACTTTAATTAAGGCCATCCAACCTTCAAACTAACCAAATGAATCAACAGTACAAGAGCAATGGTATTTAATTGGTATTCAAAGATCGCCACCTTCAGGCCTTTCCAGTTGGAGCAGCCTCTGGATGAAGAGACAATTGGGCAAGATTTTCTCTGATATCGACCAAAGGCAATGGCGGTTTTTCCCACCTTGTAGTGTACGACTTTGAATAAAAAGGCAGGTAGGGCTTTGGAAATAACTCCTCAGAGGCTGGTGTCCCTTCACCAGATTCCCTTTATTTACAAACTTATCTCCACTCCTTAGAGGTGGTACAGTGGCACAGTGGTTAGCACTACTGCCTCACAGCGCCAGGGACCTGGGTTCGATTCCCAGCTTGGGTCACTGTCTGTGTGGAGTTTGCACATTCTCCCTCCGGGTGCTCCGGTTTCCTCCCAGAGTCCAAAGATGTGCACGCTGGGTGGATTGGCCATGCTAAATTCTCCCTCAGTGTACCTGAACAGGAGTGTGGCGACTAGGGGATTTTCACAGTAACTTCATTGCAGTGTTAATGTAAGCCTACTTGTGACACTAATAAATAAGCTTTGCTTCAGTTACAAAGTCAGAATCCGGAGTGTCAGTAGCCCTGACATTCCTCATTATACACACAGGCGAGACTCTCTGATGCGCAGGCAATCATTACCTCAATCAGGGACGTCATACTCCAAGAGTTCCACCTCATGGGCCTCATTGAGGTCATTACAGTTTCCATGTCATATCGCTGGCAAGCAGCCTCTGATCCACTCGCCCTGCCATCAACTCCCTGCCATTTGATGATTCAGACGCCATTTTTAAAGGCTGCCCTAGCACACAGCAAGCGCAACAGGAAACAATCCTTACCCAGGCGTACCTCCCGGAATCAAGCTGGCATGGCCCTGTCCCCACCTGAGCGCTGAGCTCCCCTGGGAGTCCTGCCCGCTGGGTCATGCCTTCTGAGACCCGCTGTGCTCTGCATCATTATGATAACACGCCGCCGTGGCTGGATTCTTTTGATGGGGGTCTGATTCCGGCACATGGGCCTGATAATGAGATGCTAATTTATTACAATGAGGTTCTCGCCATTGAACGGCAGAAAATGACGGAGGGAGGGGACGTTCGTTTGACACTTTTGCATGACGTGAAACCTGCCTTTGGCCTTCTGACAATATTTTCTCCTCTCGTTGCCCCGCTGACGGAAAATCCCAGCCAAAATGTTTTAAAACCTTTTAAGTGCCCACACCTGTAAAGTTGACACCTCTGATCTCTCCACAGCTCCTGCCTTACAGGTTGTTAGATATTGGCATAGAATAGAATCCCTGCAGTGCAGAAGGAGGCCATTCAGCCCATCTAGCCTGCACTGGCCACAATCCCACTCAGGCCCTGTCCCCGTAACCCCACGTATTTACCCTGTTGATTTCCCTGACATGAAGGGACAATTTAGCATGGCCAATCCGCCTAACCCACAGATCTTTGGACTGTGGAAGGAAACAGGAGCACCTGGAGGAAACCCACACAGACACGGGGAGAACATGCAGACTCCGCACGTGATCTCTTTTTAATCAAAACAATCTTTGGTTACTTTTTTTGGAAGTGGGGAGTTCAGTGCAGAACAGCACCAAGGCTGAAAGAATAAGAGAGAAGAAGAAGGTGAATCATTAACTGGGGCAGGGGTGGTGTGGAGAATGCTACAGCCTTGAATCTCCTGTTATGGAGGGGGAAATTAATCAGAGCTCCTGCTTCTGGTCACAATGCAGCAACCCGCATTGGAATTTTGGGTGCATGTTGGTTGAAGTAAGGCTTGGCCTAATCTCTCATGGTGCTCAGCATTAAAGACCAGTTATTAATAAAATGGTTACTTAACTATGGAACTGTACCTCAGTGAGGAGGGCAATGTTCTCAGGAGAAAACTGGGACAAGGCTGGAGATGCTACTTTAATGTTTCACAATAGTTTGCAGCCACTTAAATAAATCATGATGACTTTAAAACTTCTGTATGTCATCAACATTTTGATTGTTTGAAGCGGCTAAAAAGCTCAGAAAATCAGTATGACTCGGAGCCATTAAGCCTGAAAAAAATCATAAGCATAAGTCATAGAATCCCTACAGTGCAGAAGGAGATCATTTGGTCCATCTGCACCTGCAACAATCCCCTATCCCCGTAACCCAATGTATTTACCCTGCTGGTCCCCTGCCACTAAGGGGTAATTTAGCACGGCCAATCCACCTAACCCACACATCTTTGGAGTGTGGGAGGAAACCGGGGCACCCGGAGGAAACCCACACAGACACGGGGTGAATGTGCAAACTCCACATAGACAGTGACCCAAGCCGGGAATCAAACCGGGGTCCCTGGGGCTGTGAGGCAGCAGTGCTAACCACTGTGTCAGCATGCCACCCAAGTCAAGCAAGATTCACTCATTTTCTTAATTTATTCACAGGTGGATCACATTTACTCAACTTCAAATATTGCCAGCACTTATTCACCCTGAGAGTAATCGTTTCAGCAACAGAGTCAGGCTTCTGCTGCAGGTATTAAAACATAATCCTGTCGCCTGGATTGCAGCTGTGTTGCTGCCAGTGACAAGTCCCTTTCCCTGAAGTGCATTAATGAACCCAGTCGAGTTACTCCAAACAATCTGGCAGCTCTATGATCACTCCCTTCCAGGGACAGGATCATATTGCACTAAGTTTAATTCACAATTTGCCATGACGAAATTTGAACACTAGTTCGCTTGTCCATAAATTTTAGGGTTTCAACGTTGGGGAGGCTGAATATTAAAAACATATATTTTTCCGAGGTAAAAGCAGGGCAGCATGGTGGAGCCATGGTCAGCACTGCGGCCTCACAGCAGCAGAGACCCAGGTTTGATTCCCAGCTTGGGTCTGTGCGGCGTCTACACATTCTCCCCGTGCCTGCGTGGGTTTCCTCCGGGTGCTCCAGTTCCCCCCCACAGTCCAAAAGACGTGCTGATTAGGTGCATTGGCCATGCTAAATTCTCCCTCAGTGTACCCCAACAGGTACCGAAGTGTGGCGACTAGGGGATTTTCACAGTAACTCCACTGCAGTGTTAATGTACTGGTGACTAATAAACTTAAGTGAAGGTTGGCGATCAGTGACTAGTGGTGTGCCTCAGGGATCAGTGTTGGGACCGCAATTGTTTACAATTTACATTGATGATTTGGCATTGGGAACCAAGTGTAGTGTGTCAGAGTTCGCAGATGACATTAAGATGAGTGGTAGAGCAAAGTACAGAGGACACTGAAAGACTGCAGAGAGATATAGATAGTTTAAGTGAGTGGGAAAGGGTCTGGCAGATAGAATATGATGTTGGTAGATGTGATGTTGTCCATTTTGGTGGGAATGCTGGCAAGATGGACTATTATTTAAATGGTAAAAGATTGCAGCATGTTGCTGTGCTGAGGGACCCGAGTGTCCTTGTGCATGAATCACAGAGGGTTGGTTTGCAGGTGCAGCAGGTAGTTGAGAAGGCAGATGGAATTTTGTCCTTCATTGGTGGAGGGATGGAATGTAAGAAGAGAGTTATGTTGCAGCTGTATAAGGTGATGGTGAGGCCACGCCTGGAGCAGTATGTACAGTTTTGGTCTCCTTACTTGAGAAAGGATATACTGGCACTGGAGGGGATGCAGAGGAGATTCACTAGGTTGATTCCAGACTTGGGAGAGGCTTTTGAGGAGAGACTGAGTAGACTGGGGCTATACGCATTAGAATTTAGAAGAGTGAGGGGAGATCTTATAGAAACATATAAAATTATGAAGGGAGTAGATAAGATAGAAGCAGGGAGGTTGTTTCCACTGGCAGGTGAAACTAGAACTCGGGTGCATGGCCTCAAAATAAGGGGGAGCAGATTTAGGACTGAGTTGAGGAAGAACTTCTTCACACAAAGGGTTGTGAATCTGTGGAATTCCCTGCCCAGTGAAGCAGTTGAGGCTACCTCATTGAATGTTTTTAAGGCAAGGATAGAAAAATTTTTGAACAGTGAAGGAATGAAGGGTTATGGTGAACGGAGCTGAGTCCACGAAAAGATCAGCCATGATTGTATTGAATGGCGGAGAAGGCTCGGGGGGCCGAATGGCCTACTCCTGCTCCTATGTTCTCATGATTGCATTATGTTAATGAAATTGTATGGAAATATATATAGATAGATTTCAAAAACATACATGTTGAGAACCTTTTGTGTTTACCTTGAAAATAATTGGGATAAAGTGACACTCAGTCAGCTCAGATACATCTCTCTCTCAGGTTGTCCATATGCCCCTACACCTGGCCCGCTCGCGCGCCGCCTTTTGGCGTTGCCATGGCGATGGGTGGGGGCGTGGCGTGGGGCACGGGAGCGTGGCTTGGGACAGCGGGTGAGTGAGTGAGCGGGAGTCTCACTCGGAGAGGGTCACGTGGCTTCGCTGGCGCGTTGGTGGGGGTGGGACCTGGGGGGGCGGGGCCCGTGGGTGACCTCCCGCTCGCCCACCGCCCTTGCTAGCGTTGCCATGGAGACAGGGGGCGGGGTCACTTGGTTCGGCTCTCGCGAGATCTGGCCGCCCCGCCCCCCCTCCGCTCGCGCGTCCCTAGCAACAGGGCCGGTGTCGGGGTTCCGGCCACCCGCCGGTGTGTGTGTGTGAGGGGGACAATGGCGTGACTGACACCCCATTCCCCCCCTCCTCGGGTCAATGCTGAATCAGGAGAGGCTCAAGGCCCTGAGCCTGGTGGCGGGGGCCGCGGCCGGCGTGGCCTCGGGCTTCCTGGGCGTCTACTACTTCTGGCGAAATCACAAGAGCCGCCTGGTGCTGGAGGGCCTGGGTCAGGAGGGGTGTCTCCAGCCCCAGTCCCAGGCCCCGGCCAGCGGGCCCACCGAGGAGCAGCTGGAGATACGCTGGCACCTGGACTCCATCCAGAGCTGCCTCGACGGCCTGAAGGTCGAGGTGTCCTCCCTCAAGGAGTGCGTCCAGTCCATCGTGCAGAGGCAGAGCGGCCTGAGGAAACCCAAGAGCTCCCGCAAGAAGAAGCGGCGATACGAGTCCAGGAGGGACAGCGACGACTCCACCGAGTCCGTCTCCATCTACTTCACAGCGAACGCGGGCAAAGCCTCGGACAGCGAGAGTGAGGCGGGGTCAGTTACAGATGTGGCTGCAGGAGGGCTGGGAGAGGCGGTGGGGACATCCCTCTGCTGCCTCCCAACATTCACCTTATTCACTGTGACTTGAGGCTCCAGGGGAGGATGGGGGCTGTGGGGACATCCCTCTGCTCTCTCTCAACATCCACCTTATTCACTGTCTTGGGGTTCTAAAGGAGGATGAGGGCTGTGCGGACATCCCTCCCAACATCCACCTTATTCACTGTGTGTCTTGGGGCTCCAGGGGAGGATGAGGGCTGTGCGGACATCCCTCTGCTCGCTCTCAACATCCACCTTATTCACTGTGACTTGAGGCTCCAGGGGAGGATGGGGGCTGTGGGGACATCCCTCTGCTCTCTCTCAACATCCACCTTATTCACCGTGACTTGGGGCTCCAGGGGAGGATGGGGGCTGTGCGGACATCCCTCTGCTGTCTCCCAATATCCACATTATTCACAATGCGGCTCCATCTCCTCCATGAGGGGAGGTGATGGCCTAGTGGCATTATTGTTAGACTATTAATCCAGAAATTCAGCTAACGTTCTGGGGACCCGAGTTCAAATCCCGCCATGGCAGCTGGTGGAATTTGAATTCAATAAAAAATATCTGGAATTAAGAATCTACTGATGGCCGTGAAACCAATGTCAGAAAAACCCGTCTGGTTCACTAATGTCCTTTAGGGAAGGAAATCTGCCGTCCTTACCCGGTCTGGCCTACATGTGACTCCAGAGCCACAGCAATGTGGTTGACTCTCAGCTGCTCTCCAAGGGCAACGAGGGATGGGCAATAAATGCTGTAAGAAGTCTCACAACACCAGGTTAAAGTCCAACAGGTTTATTTGGTAGCAAATGCCACTAGCTTTCGGAGCGCTGCTCCTTCGTCACATCTTTGGACTGTGGGAGGAAACCGGAGCACCTGGAGGAAACCCACGCAGACACGAGGAGAATGTGCAAACTCCACACAGACAGTGACCCAAGGCGGGAATCGAACCCAGGTCCCTGGAGCTGTGAAGCAGCAGTGCTAACCACTGTGCTACCGTGCCGCCCTTGAGGTTTGAGCCCTTTCCCGATCACCATTGAAAATTTGTTGATTGAGAATTGTGGCTTATAATCCTGAGCATGGGACCTTTGTTCGGGCCTGGCATGACTTGCAATGGTCAGGGTTGACTACACCCCTCAGGTCTCTAATGATCCTGGTTACTTCCATTCAGATATGTACAGGTGTGTGAAATAGCAGGTCTGGCATTATCTGTGCAGAGGGGAACACTGTTATCCTTTCAGGTCTGTGGCCTTTTGTCAGGACTTGGATTTTGGATCAAATCACTCCATAACAACACATGGATTCCTGTGGTTCAATAAGGTGGTTAACTAACTATCTTCACAAGGGCTAATAGGGGTGGACAGTAAATGCCAACCTTGACAGTGAGCTGCATCCCAAGAACAAATTTTAAAAATGGCAAGTATTAGAAATATAATGGGCATGGAGCAAGTGAAATGGAGGGTGGGAAAAAAAGGCAAGAAGGGAAGGTCTGAGATCTAGTTGAGAAGTTAAATGACAAAAAGCTTCCTGGTGGAAGACCAAAGGGAGTGGTAATGAAACAAGGAACTAAATAAAAGATGCGCCGAGAGGAGGTGTGAACAGCAAGGTCCTGAATAGCTGCTGTCTGAAAGCAGAGAATCCAACAAAGGCATCCACAAAGTCACGCAGACTTTAAATGATCCAAACACAAGCTGATCATCGAGTTGGAGAATTACATGTTTTCAGGATCTTATAAAGGGTCAGACATATTTAGTGATCGTCATTTGGTAATAGAAAAGATTAAGCTGAAGAGACAGAAGAATCAATCAAAAACATTGAAGAGATGTCATATCAGCAAGCTTAATTACAATAAAAATTAAAAATGCTATTCAACTTGCACTCAGGAGCAGAGTTGATGTCCTGGAACATGTCTGGAACAGTAGACTGGTGGGAGGAACTGAAGGGAGCAGGGGAAGATTAAAAGTCTTTGAAGAAAGCATGGAACATGGGATCTTATTAAAGAAGGGAAGGTACTTAAACAGAAAAGTGAAACAGGCCTGTGTAAATAAAGATTGAGAGGTGAAGAGAAAAAGACTATCGGGAATGAATCAACAAACAAGCTCAAGAGGTAGAAGGTGCAGCTGCCTGCAGTGACATGAGACCACTGTTTCAAATCAGAATGAAGATGACAGGCAGGACGAAAGCAAAAATGGGGCAAAGTGCGGCAAGAGATTGTATGCATTTTGAAAGATGAACTATCACAATGTGCAGAATATGTCCAAGATAATCCTCAAACCTACTCCGGCCATCCCAGCTCAAGTCCACCAGCCCCTCCAATTAAGCTTTCCAATAAGTGTAGAGAAGTTCACTGAAAATGAAAGGCAATTGCTGCTCTATAGAACAACAAATCTCCAGTTACAGAAACTATCACTCCAGAAATGCTCAAGGCAGGTGGAGAAACAACTGTCCAGTGGCTATGTCAGCTTTGTAACCAGGTCTGTGACACTGGAATTGTTCCCAAGACTGTAAAGATGGATCAATTGTATGTATCCTCCAAAATGAACTTCGCCGAACGTACCATTTGGAGGGGAGTCATTCTCCTATTAACACCACATGATCCTTAACTGTATTCAAGATGTAATAGATGAACCTCAGGAAGAACAGGCTGGAGCAAAATGCTCTTGAGTTGAGCAGATCTTTACACTGCAGTGCATCAAGAACTGCCAAGAGCAGCAAGCCTCCCCTGGCTATCAGCTTTATTGATTTCACCAAGGCCCTTGATAGCCTGCATTGGCCTTTATTCTGGAAAAAATTTTCTTCATACAGCATTCCACCAAGTTTAAAGTTTATTTATTAGTGTCACGAGTAGGCTTACATTAACACTGCAATGAGGTTACTGTGAAAATTCCTTAGTCGCCACACTCCAGCACCTGAGGGAGAATTTAGCACGGCCAATGCACCGAACCAGGTTTCAGACTGTGGAAGGAAACCCACGCAGATGCGAGGAGAATGTGCAAACTCCGCACAGACAGTGATCCAAGCCAGGAATCGAACCCAGGTCCCTGGCGCTGAGAGGCAGCAGTGCTAACCACGAAAGGTTACAGTAATTGTGAAGATCCATAAGAGTTCCAGGTGCTGTGTTGGGACAGAGGATGGTTACAGTGATTAGTTCCATGCTCTTGACAAGGGTCAGGCAAGGTTGTATCCTCTCTGCTCTTTTAGTTGTTGCCATTGACTGGGTATAAGGAAGCCAACCAAGAATAATTTTGATTGAAATGGATCTGTGATGGTCAACTTACAGATTTAGTTTGTCGGCTGATATCAGCGCTCAATCATCAATCGGGCTGAGAGAATGGGGACTCACCATAAACATCAAGAAAAAAAAAAAACGATTGCAGGAAACCTCCAACAAAACAATAGATGTTTATGCCAATCAAACTTGACATGGTGGAGGACTTCACCTTTCTGGGCAGTTCCATTTTTCTCCAGGGAGCCATATCCAAAGAACTCAATGTAAAAATAGGCAAAACAGCTTCCAACCATGAGAAAGATTTGGAAAAGTATAAGGATTTCCATGAAAACAAAACTCAGGTTCTATTGTCCAATGTGCTCCCCACTCTCCTGTATGGAACCTGGCACTTGTCTGCCCAATCCACCAATGTCCTTTTGAAGTTCATTATTATCCTCATCACAGTTGACGATGTTTCCAATCTTCATATCATCTGCAAATGTTGAAATCGTGCCCTACACACCATTGTCTCGATTATTAATATATATCAGAAAGAGCAAAGATCCTAACACTCACCCCCCCCCCCCCCCCCCCCCCGCCCTTCCCCCAGGGAGTTCCACTAGAACAAACCTTCCGCAAACCTGAAAACAACCCTTTATCACTACTCTCAGTTTCTTGGCACTCAGTCAATTTCTTACCCAAGTGCCTACTTTTCCTTTTATTCCATGAGCTAGAATTTTGTTTATAAATCTGTTGTGTGATGCTGCATCAAATGCCTTTTGAAAATTTGTACACGCCAAATCAATGGTGTCGCCCTTATCAATCTTCTCTGTTATCTCCTCAAAAAACTCCTCGTTAAATATGATTTTCCCTTGATGAATCCATTTGAATTTGCAAGTGCCAGGAGTTTAAATTGAGTTTAAGATTCCTTTAAATATCCTTTATTAGTGTCACAGGTAGGCTTACATTAACACGGCAATGAAGTTACTGTGAAAATCCTCTAGTTGCTGCACTCCGGCGCTTGTTTGGGTACACTGAGGGAGGATTTAGCATAGCCGATGCACCTAACCGGCATGTCGTTTGGACTGTGGGAGGAAACTAGAGTCTCCTACTAGCTCAGTTTTCTGACGTAGGATTTGAAACATGACTTTCTGACTCAGGTATGAGCATGCTACCAACCATGCCATGACTGACACCCCTATGTCCATGTACATTGCATCAACTGCGTTGCCCTCATCAACCCTCTCTGTTACCTGTTCAGAAAACTCCATGTTAGTTAAATGCGATTTTCCCTTAAGAAATCCATGCTGGCTTTCTTTAATTTGTTAATGTGACTATTAACTTTGTCCTAAATTTTTGTTTCTAACAGTTTCCTGACCATCTAAATTAAACTGACTGTTCTGACATTGCTGGTCTTATCTTTACAGGCTTTTCTGAACAAGGGTGCAATGTGTGCAATTAACCAGTCCCCACCCTGGAGTCTGACGAAAGACTGGAAAATTATGGCCTGTGCCACCGCAAGTTCCACACTTGCTTCCTTCAGCATTCTTAGATGCATCTTATCCGATCCTGGTTCCTTATCAGCTTTATAGATATCCTATCCAATATCACCCCCTTTTATCAATTTTAAATCCTTCCAGTGACTAAAATCTCCTCCTCTTTAACTATGACCTGTGTAGCATCTTCTTTGATAAAGAACGATGCAAAGTATTCATTTAATACCCCAGCTATGCCCTCTGCCTCCAGCATAAATCCTGTTTTTGATCCCTAATCAGCCCTACTCCTTTTACCATCCGTTTGCCATTTATATGCCTATAGAGGACTTTGGGATTTAGCTTGGCTGCCAGTACTCCGGGGTATAAGTGTTTTAGGCGAGACAGAGGAGGGGCTAAAAAAGGTGGGGGAGTAGCGATATTAGTTAAGGAGCATATTACCGCGGTGCAGAGGGTAGACAACTTAGAGGGGTCATGTACTGAGTCACTGTGGGTGGAACTCAGAAACAGGAAGGGTGCAGTCACTATGCTGGGGGTGTACTACAGACCACCCAACAGCCCACGGGAAGTGGAGGAAAGGATATGTCAGGAGATTCTGGATAGGTGCAGAAAAAATAGGGTTGTTGTAGTGGGGGACTTTAATTTCCCTGGCACAGACTGGAAAGTGCTTAGAGCTGGGGGTCCGGACGGGGAGGAATTTGTAAATTGCGTACTGGAAGGTTCTTTGGAACAGTATGTAGATAGCCCGACTAGAGAGGGGGCTATACTGGACCTAGTTCTGGGAAATGAGCCCGGTCAGGTCGTCAAAGTTTCGGTAGGGGAACATGTGGCAAATAGTGACCACAACTCTGTTAACTTTAGGATAGTAATGGACAAGGATGAGTGCTGTCCTACGGGCAGGGTGCTAAATTGGGGGAAGGTTAACTATAGCCGGATTAGGCAGGAATTGGTGGATGTTGATTGGGAGAGGATGTTCGAGGGTAAGTCCGCGTCTGGCATGTGGGAGTCTTTTAAGGAACTATTGATAAGGCTGCAGGATAGGCATGTGCCTGTAAAAAGGAAAGATAGGAAAGGTAGGATTCGAGAGCCGTGGATAACCAGGGAAATTGAGGATCTGATTAAAATGAAAAGGGAGGCGTACGTTAAGTCCAGGCAACTGAAAACAGATGGAGCTCTGGAGGAATACAGAGAGAGTAGGAAAGAACTCAAACGGGGAGTTTGAAGGGCAAAAAGAGGTCACGAGATGTTCTTGGCAGGCAGGATTAAGGAGAATCCTAAGGCATTCTATTCATACGTTAGGAACAAAAAAGTTGTCAGGGAGAAAATCGGTCCTCTCAGGGACAAAGGAGGGGAATTATGCTTAGAACCCAAGGGAAAGGGGAGATCCTAAATGAATACTTTGCATCGGTATTCACGAAGGAGAGGGGCGTGTTAACCGGGAGTGTCTCGGAGGGAGGTGTTAACCCGTTAGAGAAAATCTCCATTACAAGAGAGGAAGTGTTAGGTTTATTAGGGAGCATTAAAACTGACAAAGCCCCAGGGCCTGATGGCATCTATCCTCGACTGCTCAGGGAGATGAGAGATGAAATTGCTGGGCCTCTGACGGAAATCTTTGTCGCTTCTTTGGGCACGGGTGAGGTCCCTGAGGATTGGAGGATAGCGAATGTGGTCCCATTGTTTAAGAAGGGTAGCAGGGATAACCCAGGAAATTATAGGCCGGTGAGCTTGACATCCGTGGTAGGGAAGTTGTTGGAGAGGATTCTTAGAGACAGGATGTATGTGCATTTAGAATGGAACAATCTCATTAGTGACAGACAGCATGGTTTTGTAAGAGGGAGGTCGTGCCTTACAAATTTGGTGGAGTTTTTTGAGGAAGTGACAAAAACGGTTGATGAAGGAAGGGCCGTGGATGTTGTCTATATGGATTTCAGTAAGGCATTTGACAAAGTCCCACATGGCAGGTTGGTTAAGAAGGTTAAGGCTCATGGGATACAAGGAGAAGTGGCTAGATGGGTGGAGAACTGGCTTGGCCATAGGACAGTAAGAAGTTTAACAACACCTGGTTAAAGTCCAACAGGTTTATTTGATAGCAAAAGCCACACAAGCTTTCGGAGCTCTAAGCCCCTTCTTCAGGTGAGTGGGAATTCTGTTCACAAACAGAGCATATAAAGACACAAACTCAATTTACAGGAATAATGGTTGGAATGCGAATACTTACAACTAATCAAGTCTTTAAGAAACAAAACAATGTGGGTGGAGAGAGCATGTGAGTGGCTCTCTCCACTCACATTGTTTTGTTTCTTAAAGACTTGATTAGTCTGGTGTTGAACCTGGTGTTGTTAAACTTCTTACTGTGTTTACCCCAGTCCAACGCCGGCATCTCCACATCTTGGCCATAGGAGACAGAGGGTAGTGGTCGAAGGGTCCTTTTCCGGCTGCAGGTCTGTGACCAGTGGTGTTCCGCAGGGCTCTGTACTGGGACCTCTGCTATTTGTGATATATATAAATGATTTGGAAGAAGGTGTAACTGGTGTGATCAGCAAGTTTGCGGATGACACGAAGATGGCTGGACTTGCGGATAGTGAAGAGCATTGTCAGGCAATACAGCAGGATATAGATAGGCTGGAAAATTGGGCGGAGAGGTGGCAGATGGAGTTTAATCCGGATAAATGCGAAGTGATGCATTTTGGAAGAAATAATGTAGGGAGGAGTTATACAATAAATGGCAGAGTCTTCAGGAGTATAGAAACACAGAGGGACCTAGGTGTGCAAGTCCACAAATCCTTGAAGGTGGCAACACAGGTGGAGAAGGTGGTGAAGAAGGCATATGGTATGCTTGCCTTTATAGGACGGGGTATAGAGTATAAAAGCTGGAGTCTGATGATGCAGCTGTATAGAACGCTGGTTAGGCCACATTTGGAGTACTGCGTCCAGTTCTGGTCGCCGCACTACCAGAAGGACGTGGAGGCGTTAGAGAGAGTGCAGAGAAGGTTTACCAGGATGTTGCCTGGTATGGAGGGTCTTAGCTATGAGGAGAGATTGGGTAAACTGGGGTTGTTCTCCCTGGAAAGACGGAGAATGAGGGGAGATCTAATAGAGGTGTACAAGATTATGAAGGGTATAGATAGGGTGAACAGTGGGAAGCTTTTTCCCAGGTCGGAGGTGACGATCACGAGGGGTCACGGGCTCAAGCTGAGAGGGGCGAAGTATAACTCAGATATCACAGGGACGTTTTTTACACAGAGGGTGGTGGGGGCCTGGAATGCGCTGCCAAGTAGGGTGGTGGAGGCAGGCATGCTGACATCGTTTAAGACTTACCTGGATAGTCACATGAGCAGCCTGGGAATGGAGGGATACAAACGATTGGTCTAGTTGGACCAAGGAGCGGCACAGGCTTGGAGGGCCGAGGGGCCTGTTTCCTGTGCTGTATTGTTCTTTGTTCTTTGTTGTTGTTCTTTGTACTCCCTCGTTGCTTCTCTTATTTGCTTTTTCAATTAACCTATATTCAGCCTGACATCTGTCATGAGCACACTTTTTCTTTATCTTAATTGCTATATCTTCTGTCATCCAGGGAGCTCTAGCTTTGTTTGCCCTATCTTTCCCTTACGCAGGACTATACCTTGACTGTGCCTGAAATACATCTTCTTTAAAGGTAGCCCATTGTTCAGCTCCTGTTTTTTTTCTGCCAACCATTAGCTTAATTTATTCAACCTGTTCTTACCCCATTTTTAGCTAAGAAAACACTCGGAACTGCCTCCAATTTCATCCTTCTATGAAGACAACTCAATTGGCTTTGCCATGTCACTTGACATCTGTCATCACAGCCTGCCCATCAGGTTATGCACTGGGTGACCCAACATGAACTGGCAGCAGACTATGGGTAGAGATCTCCAGTTGGCCAGAAGAAGCCGGCGCGACATAAGAACATTGGCTGTGGGAGGAGAGAATGGAGTGATCCGTCTCCCCGTACATCTAGATACACTTAAGTCTATGAAAAGTCAGAAGTTATGATCTAAAATAGTTGAACGCAATGTCAATTCCAGGCGGCTATAAAGAGCTCAATCGAAAGATGAGGTGCTGCTCCTTAACTTTGTGTTGAACTTCACTGGAATGCTTCAGGAGGCTGAGGACAAAAAGGTCTGAGTGGGAGCAAAGTGGAGAATTAAAATGCCAAGTGACAGGAAGCTTGGTTGAATTTGTAAACCAAAAGGAAATGTTCTGTAATGTGGTCGCCTAGTCTACGTTTAGCCTCCCCAGTTCAGAGTGCACCTCATTGTGAGAAGCAGATTCAGTGTGCTAAGTTGAGAGAAATACAAGCAAATCACTGTTTCATCTGGAAGGAGTGTTTGGGACCTTGGATGATGAAAAGGGAGGAGGTAAAAGGCATGTATTGCATCTCCTGCACTTGCATGGAAAGGTAGGAAAAAGAGAGGAGATGTTGGGAATGACTAAGGAGTGGACCAGAGTGTCACAGAGGAAACAGTCACTTTGAAATGCTAAAAATGTAGGGGAGGGGAAGATGTATTTAGTGGCGTCATACTTGACATGGTGGAAAAGGTGGAGGCTGATCCATTGAATACAAAGGCAGATGGGGTGGAAAAAGGACAAGGAGAACCTTATTGTCTGGGGTGGTAGTGATGAGAGCAGAAATGGAGCAGACATGATGTAGGGCCCTGTCAACCATGTTTAGGGATGGTGGGGTAGGTTGGGGTGTCTCCAATTGAGGAAACAGCAACAGAGTGCCTACAGGAAATAGGTGTGAGGAAATGTAATCAAGGTAACTGGAGTCAGGGGATTTATAGTGAGTATTATTTGATAGGCTATCCTCAGAAGTAGGTGAAAATAGACTGGGGAAGAAAAAAAATCAAGGTAGTGGAGGCATATCTGAATCTTCTGAACTCTCTGTCATGTTAACAGTTCCCAGTTCTGTGGGCATCTCCTTCTCACCATAGGCAGCCACTTTTCGCTCTTTGCTTTTCTTTAAATACAGATGGCAGCTATTTAGGATCCTGCCATTCACAACTCCTCTCAACACATTTTCTGACACTTTACTGACCCCATTACCATTCCCTTTTGCCTTGAATCATTTCATCTGTGGCGGCACAGTGATTAGCACTGCAATCTTACAGCTTCGAGGACCCAAGTTTGATTCTGGCTTTGGGTGACTGTGGTTTTTGCACGTCCTCCCCATGTCTGTGTGGGTTTCCTCTGGGTACTTTGGTGTCCTCCTCAGTTCAAAGATGCGTAGGTTAGGTGGATTAGCCATGCTAAATGCACAAACATAGGATGGAGGAGAGGGACTGGGTGGGAAGCTTTATCGGAGAGTCGGTGCAGACCTGACGGGCCAAATGGCCTCCTTCTGCACTGTATGTATTCTATTTAATCTCTCCCGCCTTCCACCTGATCACAGACCTCCCTTTATGTCCTTTTCCCAACCATCACCTGACCTGCTCCCCATGCTTCCTTGCTCAAATCCCTTTACATTTCGAACTTTTCCCAGTTCTGGTTAAAGGTCACAAACCTGAAACATTGGGCAGAATTTGATGCTTTTTTTAATGCCCACTTAAGGGTTTTATCCATTGTTGCGGGGCACTCAACACGCATACACATGCATATGCTAGCACATCTGTGTGTGTCCACATATCTCTGTCTACCTGTACCTACAACTTGCTGTACCTGTGTGTGGGTTTGCATGTTTCTTGGAAATGTGCACACGTTTCTATGTGCATGTGTGTAGATGTATTTAAGCATCAATGTGTATGTAATCCCATATGTATATGTATATATTTAAGTATGTGGCTACATAAGGAATGTATATTCTTATAGAAGTCTCACAACACCAGGTTAAAGTCCAACAGGTTTACCTGGAATCACGAGCTTCATCAGGTGAAGGAGCAGCGCTCCGAAAGCTCGTGATTCCAGATAAACCTGTTGGAATTTAACCTGGTGTTGTGAGACTTCTGACTGTGCCCACCCCAGTCCAATGCCGGCATCTCCACATCATATATACATATAGGTAGGTATGTATGTATATAATTGCTCCAAAAGAACATCTTACCCAGGCCCTATGCCTCTAACCCCACATATTTACCTCAAAATTCCCCTAACCTACACATCTTGGGACACTAAGGGACAATTTAGCATGGCCAATCAACCTACCTGCACAGCTTTGGACTGTGGGAGGAAACTCACACAGACATGGGGAGAACGTGCAAACTCCGCACAGACAGTGACCCAAGGCTGGAATCGAACCGCGGTCCCTGGCGCTGTGAGGCAGCAGTGCTAACCACTGTGGTTGGATGTATTCAAACATGTTTTTGGTGTAAGAAAATAACTCTAGCAAGAGTAAACCATTATTTCAGAACCGCACAGGACGGGACAGCACCAATATAAAGCTTTCAGCTGGACAGCGACAATGTCCAGGAGATCTGAATTAAAAATTAAGGACGAGCCGTGAATATAAACAGTTAACGTTTTGATTCCAATATGACTCCAGCACTTTGTCTTTACTTCAGATCTCCAGCATCAGCAGTATTTTGCTTTTAAATCCAGCAGATTATAAGTTAAAGATAATTCTTTGTCTTTCATATTGTGAGAAGGATCCTGATGGTAAGGTATTTTTATTCCCAGAGTATTAAATGCAATTGGCCTTATCTAAGGTTTGAAAGTAAGAACTTGTGTTTCCTTTGCAACCCACAGACAAATAGGAATCCCGGCAGCATTAGACTGTTCCATGCTTGCTTTTGCAGCTGAATCATTCACAGATGACAGGACTAGGCTCGATGCGGAGTCTCCATTTCTTCAATATCAGCCAACAGCTGGGTAATAAAATTGAACTTAATGTTATTCTGCCCCTTTCCCCAACCACTTTTATCATGCAAAATGTGTAAAGGGACTGTTGTCAAGAGAGCAGTACAGTGCTCAAATAAGATTTCTTATTTGTTACTTTTTTAATTGAAGAATTGTTCTGCAGAAGCTAAAGAGTCACCAGCTGAAGCAATGCTGAGCAGATAATGAGTCAGTAGATTTAAAAACCTACTAGGAATGAGATACTTCCAAGAAACTGAAGTGTTTGCATTCCATTATTTATCATGTCTTGAGTACCACTACTTGTCATCTGTTCACCATGTTCAGTGTATGAGTGTGTGTCGGAGTAATTTGATGCTTGGAAGTTTTCTGTTCTGCTGTATCTGAAACCACTTCCAATTATCCATGATACTGTCCTTGGGGAACTGAGTTGTCGTGAGGCAAACTCTCCGCAACCCGACAGTGCCGTGACCAAGTGGTCATTCTTCATTGTGAGCCAGATACTGATTGTCATTATGCTGTAGAGGCTGATGCTGCTCCTTTTCTAATCTTCCTCATGCACTCTTTAACAGCAATTACTCAATAACAGTAGGGAACAGGACCCTTCTTAGAGGTTTCCTCTCCAGTTGAGATTACTCGTAGCATTGCCCCAGCTCATAGTAAATGAGCCAGCGCTTGAGGGGTTTAGATATAGTAAATAAGGGGAAATATTTTCCAGTGGCTGAAGAGTCGATAACTTGAGGGCACGGATTCAAGGCAAGGGAACCAGAAGCGATGTAAGGAAAAGCTTTTCATTGCAAAAAGTGGTTAGGATTTGGAATGGATTGCTTGATTAGGGTGGTGGATACAAATTCAATAGTCACTTTCAAAAGGGAAATGGATAAATAATTGCAGAGGAAAGAATTACCTGGGTGTAAGAAAACATTAGGGAGTGGGGTTAACTGACTTGCTCTTTGAATGAGCTAGATGGGCTTTGAATGGGCTGAGTAGCCTCCTATCCTATGATTCTATAAGGCAAGAAAGGACCCTATATACTATTACACATTCTGAAAGTTTAATCACTATCCTTATAGTTAAAGTCATTCCTATTGATAAATGATAATGTTTTTATGAACTGATTTTCAGTTTTTCAAGCAGCTGATCAGATTCATAGAATCTTAGAATCCCTACAGTGCAGAAGGAGGCCATTCGGCCCATTGAGTCTGCATCCTCCTAGGCCCTATCCCCGTATTGCCACATATTAACCCCGCTAATCCCTCTAATCTACACATCCTGGGACACTAAGAGGCACATCTTTGGACTGTGGGAGGAAACCGGAGCACCCGGAGGAAACCCACTCAGACACTGGGAGAACATGCAGACTCCACACAGACAGTGACCCGAGCTGGGAATCGAACCCAGGTTCCTTGTGCTGTGAAGCAGCAGTGCTAACCACTGTGCCAACATGTCGCCCCGATTTAGTCCCATGCCCCAGTTCTTTCCCCAAAACCTTGCAAATTAGTCCTATTTAGGCACTTTTCTAACTGACTTTTGAAATTTCCTGTGGAAATCTGCTTTTTCTTGATCCTTTCAGATAGTGGATTCCAGATCTTAACTCGATCTGGAAATGAAGGGCGCGATCTTACGGGAAAAAAAATTCAATGTGCCCAAAAACAGGAGAGAATTGCAGCAGTTATTTTGACGGACTGCGAGTCACAACCTTATGGAGGGGCAGAAACGGAGTCTCAGCTCGCAGGGGAAGCTGGCTGCTGAGCTCTAGGGGCCTGCTGTGCAGGAGCCCCGAACTCCCACTGCTCTGGGAGATTATCCTGCCACCCCAGAACGCTCCAGTTGGATCACTGATTCGATGCTTCACAGCTCCAGGGACCTGGGTTCGATTCCCGGCTTGGGTCACTGTCTGTGTGGAGTTTGCACATTCTCCTCGTGTCCGCGTGGGTTTCCTCCGGGTGCTCCGGTTTCCTCCCACAGTCCAAAGATGTGCATGTTAGGTTGATTGGCCATGCTAAAATTACCCTTAGAGTCCTGAGAAGTGTAGGTTAGAGGGATTAGCGGGTAAATGTGTAGGGATATGGGGGTAGGGCCTGGGTGGGATTGTGGTTGGTGCAGACTCGATGGGCCAGATGGCCTCTTTCTGCACTGTAGGGTTTCTATGATTCTATGATTCGACTTCCTGAATGCTCTGATACCCCACACTCTTTCCCCCATATCACCTTGCCCCTCTTTGTTAATATGCATTTGCAAATCCTCCGACACACACACACATATTTATCAATTAGATTGTACTTCCCCTCCGGGTTGTTCCACCTAAACTACGTCACACTTCTCCATATGGTATTGTGTCTGTCACATATCTGCCCATCTCAGCCTGTCTATGTTCTCTTGTAGACTGCTAGAATCCATAAACTTTGAAATTGGTGCTCTCTACACCAACTCCAGGTCGACAAAAGCAACAGTTCTAATATCATTTCCTGGCCGATTTCAGTACATGCTTCGCTCTAATCAGAAAAACGTTTCTGCGTTCAGCTCATGTTGATGAGCAGAATCCAAGAGCCTAAGATTGTCTGGTCTGATCACCTCAGTCAATTTTGAAGTATGAATATCATTCTCATAAGTCCCATCTAAATACGTTAATTCCTATTATTTAAAGTTTTGATCACACTTTCGAATCAACATTTCCCATTGAATTTTTCCATCAGCCATTGCATTGGCTTCTAAATGGTTCCGTTTATGTTTCCGAGTTTCGAAAGTCTGTCCTCCAGCTCCATTGCCACCTCGTACATGGGGAAAAAAAACATTCATCACTGACCTTCAGGCAACACCACTGAAATTTATAAGATGTTGTTCATTTATTTCCAGTTATGCCTCAACACTGACTGACACTGAGGTGGAGAAGGATGAGGACCAGGGCAGCAATTTGGTGCAGATTCTCGATTTCTCCCCCGCACTGGAAAGAGAATCCGAGACTGAGGCTTTGCAATGCTTGCTATCGTCAGAAGTAGATCAGAGTGAAATGAGTGCCCTGCTGCTCGAAGTTGACAGGTTGCATGGTGGAAGCAAAGAGGAACAGGAACAAGGATTCAAAGTCCTTTTAGACAATAAAAATAAGGTAAAATTAGTGCCAATCTTTGTTGCACAATTATAACTGAAGCAGACTAACTTGCAATAATGTAGAAAACTTACATGAAACAGTGTGCTGGATAAATGTCTTTAGAATGATCATTTTGACCCTAATTCTTGTAATTTAGTTGTGCAGTCACATAGTGGTAAAGTTGCTAAAATGGTAATCCAGAGGTTTGCACTAATGTTTTGAAGACATGAGTTCAAATCTGACCATGGATGTTGGGAAATTTCAATTAAATTAAATAAATCTGAAATAAAAAGCTGGTAATAGTAACTACGAAGTAACTGGGTTATTGTAAAACCCCATCTGGTTCACGATGTTCTTTAAGGAATAAAATCTGTTGTTCTTATCTGGCCTGGACCTCTGAAATTTCTTAGCAAGCCACTCAATTGTGCTGTAGAAGGTGACTCACCACCACCTTCTCCAAGGCAATTAGGCATGGGTAATAAATGCGAGCATGATCTAGTGGTGCAGTGGGTAGTGTCTCTGTCTCTGAGTCAATAGCTGTGGGTCCAAATCCTACCCTAGGACTTGATGACCAAACTGGCAACCAGCTAGCAACCTGTCCCAGGAAATTCTAGCTATGGGAACATGCATGATGGATAGAATAAGTGCTATCCTTGCCACCCATGCCCACATCCATTAAAAAAAATCAAATGTCCAATAATAGATAATTACTGCATGCATCAACTTGCAAAATAATTGCTGAAGAAATGTGTTTTCCGATAGTGTTATTTATTTTCCAACTTCAGAATTTTAATTTCACCCCAGCTGACATTTTCTCCCTGACGGCCTCATCACCGTACCTGGCCAAACCAGACTGTTACATAGAAACATAGAAAAACTACAGCACAAAACAGGCCCTTCGGCCCCACAAGTTGTGCCAAACATATCCCTACCTTTTAGGCCTACCTATAACCCTTCATCTTAATAAGTCCCATGTACTCATCCAGGAGTCTCTTAAAAGACCCTATTGAGTTTGCCTCCATCACCACTGACGGCAGCCAATTCATAAGAATGTAAGGTTCTTCATGTCTTTTCAAGTGGTCAAGGCATGGAAAATAGCTATAGTCCTGCTTCGTCCTTTGAAATAGCAGCTTTAAATGAACATCCTATAGAAAAGAACTTCTATAAAACTGAGTCTTTGCATCGCTATGAAATGCCTTTCACCATGTCACCAAGTTCACATAATTACTCCCATTGAACCTTGGTCATTTTGTTAATTCAGACCAAATCAAATAAGCCACTTTTAAAAGGACTGGTTCATCAGCAAATTGCTCTAAATTTAACTGAGATTACCTAGTAGAGAGTAGCATATGGTTGTAAATATGCTCTGGTGTAAGAAGACAAATGTAAGTAAGGAGCATGCTATGTTTCGTTTTTCTATTCTTCAATGTGAACATACCAATCGAGGATTGCTGAAGCAATAATGTTGGTTCTTTATTTGAAGATAAGGCTGTATAGTGATAATGTTTATTAGGCAATTAAGCATAGTACATCTAGGCCGGGATTCTCCCAAAAAAGTTCTAAGTGCCGAATTTGCAGGGAAACTGGAGTAAATCACGCTGTTTTTTTCAGTGGGAGTTCACACGAGAATCTTCCACACTCTGTGCAATGCAGAGGCCACCAGCATGAATATCATTAGATTTCAGGGGGCCGGGCCTATTCCCACCCAGGAGGCTGACAGTTCAGGCCCCTCCCCCCTGCCCCCCACACCCCCCAAAGCGGTGATGATTCCCCCCCCCCAGCCCCGGGCAGACACCCCCGGCTGGAGTGAAATACTCCTGGTGGGGTGGGAGAATTCAGCCCTGGGCCTGCTAATCAGATATAAATCACATTAAAATTAGATTAAAATAACTTATCCGATGTTCCCACCAGCTTCCAGCGCGAATCAGATGGCGCCGGATATCCGGCGCAGGGAGATGCGGATGCGATGGGAACGATGTGCGAATCCCGCTAATCAGCCGACACTCGATTCTCCCAGCCCGTCGCGCTAAAAGATTAGCACGGCATGATGGGAGGATGCACCCTCCCCCAACCTCTACCCTGCTGCATACATACTGCCTGCAAGTCATGGGACTAATACTTTACATCCTGTCTTGAGATGGTAGCGATTAATAGCATTTTAAAATACGCTCCCTTCTTGCACATGCACATCATATTACAACATTATGCATGTTGAAGAATTCTTCAAAAATCATCAAAACAAAAATAACTTGTCCTTATGTAGTGCCTTCAACATAATAAAACATCCAAAGGCGCAAAAGTAAAATGGGAAAGGTGGCCAAACCATGGCTTACAAGGGAAATTAGAGATAGTATTAGATACAAGGAACAGGCATATGGATTGGCCAGAAAAAGACAACAGACTTGAGGATTGGAAGCATTTTAGAATTTAGCAAAAGAAGACCAAGGGGCTGATTAAGAAGGGGAAAGTAGAATATGAGAGTAAGCTTGCGGGGAATATAAACAAAGGAGACTACAATAGGATAGAGAGAAGTTGGCTGAAGTAGACTGGAAGAAAAGACTTTATAGTGGGACAATTGAGGAACAGTGGAGGACTTTCAAAGTGATTTTTCACAGTGCTCAGCAAAAGTATATACCAGTGCAAAGGAAGGACTGTAGGAAGAGGGCTAATCAGCCATGGATATCTAAGGAAATAAAGGATCAAATTGAAAGAAAATACATACAAACTGACAAAGATTAGTGGGAAACTAGAGGATTGGGAAATCTTTAAAGGTCAACAGAAAGCCACGAAAAAAGCTATTAAAAAGTAAGATGGATTATGAGAGTAAACTAGCTCAGAATATAAAAACAGATAGCAAACGTTTCTACAAATATATAAAACAAAAAAGAGTGGCTAAGATAAACATTGGTCCTTTAGAGGATGAGAAGGGGGATTTAATATTGAGAAATGAGGAAATGGCTGAGGCATTGAACAGGTATTTTGTGTTGGTCTTCACAGTGGAAGATACAAATAACATGCCAAAAATTGATGACGAGAAGGCTATGGCAGATGAGGATCTAGAAACTATCATTATCACGAAAGAGGTAGTGTTGGGCAAGCTAATGGGGCTAAAGGTAGACAAGTCTCCTGGCCCTGATGGAATGCATCCCGGGGTACTAAAAGAGATGGCGGGGGAAATAGCAAATGCACTAGTGGTAATTTACCAAAATTCGCTGGACTCTGGGGTGGTTCCCACAGATTGGAAAACAACAAACATGATGCCACTGTTTAAAAAAGGAGGTAGACAAAAGATGGGTACCTATAGACCGGTTAGCTTAACTTTTGTAGCGGGGAAAATGCTTGAATCTATCATCAAGGAAGAAATAGCAAGATATCTGGATAGAAATTGGTGAAAACAAATGTAGGTCTATTGCAGTCAGAAACAGGGGAATGTATAATGGGGAACAAAGAAATTGCTGATCAACTAAATACATACTTTGGTTCTATCATCAAAAAGGTGGACACAAATAACATAGCAGAAACGTTGGGGAACACAGGCTTTAGTGAGAGGGAGGGACTAAAGAAAATCAGTATTAGTAGAGAAACTGTGTTGGGGAGTTTGATAGGATTGAAGGTCGATAAATACCCAGGGCCTGATAATCTACATCCCAGAGTACCACAGGAAGTGATCCTAGAAATAGTGGATGCATTAGTGGTCATCTTCCAAGATTCTATGGACTCTGGAACAATTCCTACAGATTGGAGGGTAGCTAATGTAATCACACTATTTAAAAAGGGAGGTAGAGAGAAAACAGGGAATTATAGACCAGTCAATCTTAAGATTTCATAATTTACCTTTGCTCTTTTTTAGTAATTCTTTGTTGGTCTTTAAAAGTATCTGATTCCTCCAGCCTGCCACTGACCTTTGCAATATGTATGTCTTAGCTTTTGCCTTTATGTTATCTATAACCTCCCCCCCCCCCCCCCCCCCCCCCTCCCCACACACACACACACACACACACCGCTCTCTCTATCTCTCTCTCTGCACCACCAGTACTTTGGTCAGTCTGCTCATCTTCCCTACAGTCCCTGTTCTCCTCCACTCAAGGAATAAGAATCTCAAACTTCTTTGCCAAGGGCAGGGGCTGAGGCTCCTGCAATGCTACCTCTTGGATACCTCCAGCTGCCTCACTCACAGTCACACCTTCCTGTCCCTGACCACTGACCAAATTTAAGATAGTTAACTAAGAGGTGTGACTGCCTCCTGAAACACAGCATCAAGTTAACTCTCCTCCTCCCTGGTGTGTTGCAATGTCAGAAGCTCGGACTCCAGCTCATTAACTCAGAACTGAAGTTCCTCGAGTAATCAACACTTGCTACAGATGTGGTCACTATGAACCACAATGCAGTCCACCAGCTCCCACATGCTGCAACTACAACACATCATCTGGCTCTGCATCCATATTTTATTAATGAGGTTTTCAATTTGTTTTTAATTTTACTACTGATCTTTAGTTCTCTATAAAAAAGATCTCTGCAACTGGGTTTTGCTGGTGTGCTTTGCCCCCCCCCACCCCTGTATGAAGCCATGAAATGATGTGGAGATGCCGGCGTTGGACTGGGGTAAACACAGTAAGAAGTCTAACAACACCAGGTTAAAGTCCAACAGGTTTATTTGGTAGCAAAAGCCACTAGCTTTCGGAACAGACTGTCCCTTCGTCAGGTGGGTGGCAGAACTCCCACCCACCTGACGAAGGAACAGCCTGTTCCGAAAGCTAGTGGCTTTTGCTATCAAATAACCCTGTTGGACTTTAACCTGGTGTTGTTAGACTTCTTACTGAAGCCTGAAATGCAGCCTCTTGATTTTTTTTGACAGAGTGTCGTAAGATCTGGAGAGAAACACGCCGGTTTCCTCACCGGAAACAATACTCTGCTATTTTTTTGTAAGATTTTGCCATTGTTTCCTCTGGTTGGGAAGCTAAAACATTGGGGAACAATCTCAGGATAAGGTCATTTAGGACTGAGATGAGGAGAAATTATTTCACACAAAGAGTTGCGAATCTTTGGAATTCTCTGCCCCAGAAGATTGTGGATATTCCATTGTGAATCCATTGAAGTCCTGGATAGACAGATTTTTGATCTCTCATGAATCAAGGGATATGGAGAGCAGGTTGGAAAATGAAGTTGAAGATGAGGATCAGCCATGATTGTATTGAATGGTGGAGCATGCTCGACAGGCCAGATGGTCTACCCCTGCTCCTATTTCTTGTATTCTTGTGTATGGAAAAGATCCATGTTCCATCATCGGCCCTGCTGGTCGAGACACTGCATCCACAAGCCAAATAATCAGCTCCCCAAGCAGATCCCCTTTTCACAACTTAAGGGTGGCACCTGATCTCAAGGAGGACAGCAAAAATGTTTTAAGGACAGTCTGAAGGCTTCACTGAAAAGGGGACATTGATGCATGGGAAGAACTCTGGGGCATGTGGCAATATCTCATCCAATAAGCCGCAACACAGTCGGAAACCGACTGCATAAACTCTGCTGTGGAGAGGCAACAAAGCAGAAGGAGCGAGAGCAGGACCCTGGTTCGAGAACACAAACTCACCCCCACCTCCTTCCTCTTATCCCCTCTGCCCAAAGACCTGTGGCTCCAGGATTGGCCTGCTGAGTCACCCATGGATGCACAAATCATGAAGCCTGGCAAATGTCATCCCCATTTTGAGCGACTGTTGACGATGACAATATAAAGGATCTCATGGCACCATTTCATAGAAGAGTAAGGGTGTCCTGGAAACCTGACCAATATTTATCCCTTATTCACTAAAAGAAAACAGGCTACCCAGTCATTGTCGTGTTGCTGTTTGTGCTTTTTGCTGTATGCGCACTGGATGCTGTTCTTCCTATATTACAACACTTCAAAAGCTTTTGTAATGAGATTGAAGAGATGCCCTGAGATTGTGAAGGATGAATATAAATGCAAGTCCTTGTGCTTTCTTTAAATTGCAATTTTTAAATATATTAACAAAGTTAACCTCACCGAGCCATTATCTCAAAGTATAGCACTTCTATTAACGCTTTTATGACTTACAGTATGGTAAACGAAGAGAGTTCTGTTGGCGGATGATTCGTGCCTACAGTGACATGACTCAGCTGACAGAAGACAAAGAAACACAGAAATGCTACGCTTTGGCTGGTAAGAGATTTACTCTTGAAACTCTAAAATATGACTGAGTCCTCCCTAATTCTGGCCTCTTCAGCAGCGCCGATTTTAATCTCTCCACCATTGGCAGCCGTGCCTTCAGTTGCATCGGCCTCAAGCTCTGGAATTCCGTCCATAAACCTCTCCACTTTTGATTGTTTTCTAAATGATTACCACACTCCATCATAATCATTTGCTCTGAGCGCTCCGATTATTCTATATTATAGCCCTAAATTCACTCTGAAACCTCCGATTATTCTATATTATATCCCTAAGTTCACTCTGAACCCTCCGATTATTCTATATTATATCCCTAAGTTCTTATGTGATTTTTCATTCTTTTTCCTTCATTCTTTGCAGGAAGAGATGAAGCAACTGCCAGTCTGCAGGACCATGGGGATAGTATAGAATGCCAAATATGGTATGGATTTATTCCTTCCTTTCCCCTCCCAAATTAACCTAGAGGATCAGTCAAACAACTACAGTGAGGCTTCCGGATGCCTTGGGATTTTTATTCTGATATGAGAAACAAACCAAGTGAGGTCGGGTCAGAAAATGGGTCTTAAACTTTGGAAGAAATAGCTCTGCTTGCGAATTGTAGCAAAGCTGTGAAACACTCTGGCCCACACTTTTCTGCCAAAGTAACAGCGAATTTAATGGCACATGCATCCAGCTGCTTGTCGTGAGGAAATGTTCCCCAGTGGATTGGCACAAGCTGCAGGATTGTCCCCACACCATTCCTTGCACGGATGGCAACTTACTGCCAGCATCCCGATTAGTTTCAAAATACTGCTGTATTTGTTGTTGAATGCTAATGAAAGTTGGTGCAGAAAGTTATAGCTGTTACTTAACATTATAATAATCTTTTCAATGATGAGATCTATGTTCCTGCAATGCCAGAAAGGGAATAATTTAAACAGCAGCGTCTCATTCCTACAATTGTTAGAGAATTTTAAAATTATAATTTTAAAAATACTTACATTTTGCTCTCTCAATCCAATCTTTCTTTCCCCCTCATTCTCTTTAGGTTGACCCTAATTCACCCACTTTTCTTCTCTGTCGTTCCTCTGCATTTTGTAATCCCTAAATCACTTAGACTGTTGGTATCGTCATTCGCTAAGGTTCCAGATGCCACATTTCCCTCACCACAGCTCACTCTGTGAGAGTGCCTACACCACATGAACGCCAGCTGTTCTAGAAGCTGGCTCACCACCACCTTCTCTCAAAGGGCAGTTAGGGACGGGTAATAGAAGTGCTAGCCAAGCCAGTGATGCCCAGATCCTGTGAACTTCCAGCAACTTGAAGGGAAAAGGGTTAGAGCTGATGGGTGAGGGAGAAATTCGAATAGGCCCTTTATCCGCATAGTCAGCAAACTGAAGAGACCTTCTACACGTGATACCTCTTCCTCACTAAAGTTATTAATTGTAATCAGATGTTCATTTAAACAGTGGGGGATTTTAACATTTGATATGTTATTTTTCCACAATGAAGGCTTGCTGTAGTATGTCGCCATCTGCAGGACCATGACGTTGAGGATAGGTGCGAAGAAAATAACAATCTGAAGGTCAGGAAAATTATTAATTGAAGTGCCTTGAATGTACAACCTAGGCTGGCACGCCTGTACAATGTTGAGGCAATGCTCTATTATTGGACTTGCTGTCCTTCAGGTGACAGATCAAATCAAGGCCTCACTAACCTGTTCTAGTGGCCATTAAAAACCCCACTGCACTATAGGAAGAAAATAAAGTTTATTTATTAGTGTCACAAGTAGACTTCCATTAACACTGCAATGAAGTTACTGTGAAAATCCCCTATTCGCCACACTCTGCCGCCTGTTCAGGTACACTGAGGGAGAATTTAGCATGGCCAATACACCTAACCAGCACGTCTTTCGAACTGTGAGAGGAAACCTGGAAGAAACCCACACAGACACGGGGGAACGTGCAGACTCCGCACAGACAGTGACCCAAGCCGGGAATTGAACCTGGGTCCTTGGCGCTGTGAGGCAGCAGTGCTATCCACTGTGCCAAAATGGCGTTCTCATCAATCCTCCTTCCTTAGCCAACCCTAACAAAAACAGAGAAGATCATCATTCGTTTTGTTGGTGTTTGTGGAATCTTGCCGCCTTCAAAAC
The DNA here is from genome assembly GCF_964213995.1 of Mustelus asterias. NCBI lineage: Eukaryota > Metazoa > Chordata > Chondrichthyes > Carcharhiniformes > Triakidae > Mustelus > Mustelus asterias. Next base: position 45,861,593 of record NC_135824.1, on the reverse strand, counting down.
ACATAGTAGACCCATTAACAAGCCAGGTCTGTTCAAGTATGTGAAGCACTTTGTGATATTGCTGGTGCTAATTAAATGCAAATCACTTTTTTCTTTCAACTGGCATTTGTATCTTCTGAATTAGCTACCAAGTGATTAATTTCCTCTTTGCAGCTTTAGCACAAAGATTAAAACATTCATATCAACCAGTGCATCGAATAGGTTGGAAGAATATAATATTAAGGGTAAGATGCTTGGCAGTGTGGAAGAACAGAGGGATCTTGGGGTCCGGGTTCATAGGACGCTCAAAGCGGCGTCGCAGGTAGAGGCTGTGGTTAAGGCGGCGTATGGAATACTGGCCTTCATCAATAGAGGAATTGAGTTTAGAAAATCGGGAGATAATGCTGCAGCTGTATAGGACGCTGGTCAGACCTCACCTGGAGTACTGTGCCCAGTTCTGGTCGCCTCATTACAGAAAGGATGTGGAAGCCATAGAACGGGTGCAGAGGAGATTTACGAGGATGTCGCCGGGATTAAGTAGTATGCCTTATGAGGATAGGTTGAGAGAGCTAGGTCTATTCTCCTTGGAGAGGCGAAGGATGAGAGGTGACCTGATAGAGGTGTATAAGATGTTGAGCGGTATTGATAGAGTGGATTCTCAGAGGCTTTTACCCAGGGCTGAAATGGTGGTCACGAGAGGCCACAGGTTTACGGTGCTGGGGAGTAGGTATAGAGGAGATATTAGGGGTACGTTTTTCACTCAGAGGGTGGTGGGTGCGTGGAATCGGCTGCCAGTAGTGGTGGTGGAAGCGGATTTGATTGAGTCTTCTAAGAGACTTTTGGATAGGTTCATGGAGGTTAGTAAGATAGAGGGTTATAGATGAGACTAGAAGGTAAGGAAATTGTTCGGTGCAACTTATGGGCCGAAGGGCCTGTTTGTGCTGTAGCTTTTCTATGTTCTCTATGTTCTATGCATCAAGAACAGGCTGGACTCAGGCTGTTGCAGATATTGGTGTATTTCCTAGGGCCGTAAATTGGCAGTATCAGAGTCCAATTGAATAATAATGCAACTGTACAATCTTAATGCAGGCTATAGTGTAATTATTATTGACAAATATGTAAAAACATCTGAGAAATGTCACTGAAACTTCCAGTAAAAAGAATGATGGTGTTGGAGATGTATTGACTAAGCAAACAGAACTTCACATCCCCTGTCACCTTTTCGTTCCTACCCCTCCCATCCTGAAGGTGGGGTGGCATTGATACACAGTATATGGTTGTATGGACTCCAGTTCTGCTATTCAATGGCATTTCACCCAAGTGAGCCTAAAAGGTGAGTGTTGACAGATTGTTAATCCGCTGTCATTAATGGAAATAATGACTTTGTTAATTGTGACATTTGGAAAACCATTGCTGGCAAATTTTATTTGGAAAATTATCCCGCGTAAACTGTTGTGCTGAATATCTTTGTGTTGGTGAGTAAAGGAAAAAGTCCTGGAAAGGACTAACTGGTCAATTGGGCATGGCCCATGCAGTTATGGTGAGACTAAGCCTAGGTGCCTTCCCCTCCCAACCATCAACATCCATGTAATCTCCTGATAGAAACAAAAAAGATTCTCTGGAGGGAAAATACTTCAGGATGAGAAACTCTGAATTTCTGCAGACCAAAGGTGATATTCTATTGGATCAAGTGGTCCAGCGTGCGAGACAGGCCAAGCTTCAAGCATTTAATCGGGCTGTAATTCATGGTGACTCTGTGGACTGGATAGGTCCACAGGCACTGGTCCCTCCTGTATAAAAACCCACCAAACCAGCCAAAAAGGGTTGGAAACTCTACACCAGCAGCCATTTTGAGATGCCTGTGTTGTGGAGCATAAAACCAGCATAGACACAAAGACTGCCCTGCAAGAGGGATGGAATGCTTCCAGTGTGGCAGAACTGGACATTTCAAGCATTTCTTCAAATCCAGCAATTTTAATCAAAGTTGCAGATAGCAAGTATTTATGAAACATATTCCTTGCAAGGAATGGAAAAGGATGACGTTGCAGAGTTCCTAGAGGAAGTAGATGGTCTTGATCCAAACCATTAGTTTCTTATAGTCCAAGTTAAAGTCTTTGATATTTATTTTAAGATTGATACAAGAACAGCTGTTAGCACATTAGCAGATGATCTCGAATGGCTTCAGCTAATGACCCTTTATCCATCAGGCATCATGTTACAAGGTCCAGGAGGCATAGACTTTCCATTCAAAGACAGGATAATTGCTCCTGTTCGCTGCAAGGTCCAATAGACCTTGATTCTCTCTATGTTCTTCACAATATCAAGCATCAGATCAAGCCCAAGATGGGGCGCAATGCCTTCTCTTGTCCTTTTGGATCTTGTTTGTCTCTCTTGTGGGGACCATGAATTGAATTCAATTGGAATTTGGTTTTTGGAGCGAGCAAAGAGATGGATTCGGGTCTGCCTGATCCACTCTGCACATTTGTAACTTCAAGAATGGTGTAAAAATTAAAAACATATATCCTTGTTGAGTGACGATGTTGGCGTACTTCTAGGAATCCTAGTAAAACTAGGTGATGTTCATAATTTGAACGAGTCACCATCTTGCGTGCAACAGTCTTCAACATTTTGCTTCAAAGCAGTGGAAATTCAGACTTCAGCGGTCTGACAAAGTTTATACACTCAGTAAGTTACTTTCTTTCACAGAGACACCATCCACTAGACCCTGGACAAACAAGGAAGCTATGAATTTCTGTGGAATACAGAAGGCACTGCAGAACAGTGACCATCCCCATAATGACCTTCACTCTTCCTAAAGAGTGAAGAGGAAGACCCCTTTGCGGTACTGAGTGGTCTCTTGAAGGAAGAGGTCGTAGAGAATGATTCAACCTCCCCATTGATGGATGCACCATCTGAAGTCTCTGTTGTCTTTTTGAATCTACCAATGTATTGCCTATTATATCTCTTGTTGTCCATGAAGAGTCTTTCACAGAGGATGCTTTGCTTGAGTCTAAGTTAGAGTTCATGGAGGATCAAATTGCTAAAGAGCTGATACCTTCCCAGGGTGAAAGTTAATTGCCTCCCGTACTTCAGTCCCAGCTGAAAGTTGTCTTCTTTTCAGAACTGGAATTCAGAATCTTTAGCACTTCTAAAACTGTGATTAGTTCCATGGGATGCTTCCCTCATTACAGAGTATGAGGTTGTCTTGTCTCCATATTCTCAGCAGTTCTTCCCATTGCCCATAGTGGCGCAACCACATATAGAGTGAAGTGTGGCTCTCTTACCACTACCTACAGAACGTAGACGGTCTTCCCTTAAAATCATGGAGAAATGATCTCCTCTTCTCCTGACAGTCTTACAGAAAGTTGGTCGTTTTTTGTTCATCATCGAAGTTGATTGAAATCTCAGGTCTTCAATGCCTTTCCGGTCTTCAATACAGCAATTGATGATACTGCCAGGACAGGCTTCCCAGGAGTTAAAGATCACTCCTTTTCTGAAGCTTCCTCCCTGAGTCCTTCAAGGGAGCAACAAAGTTCCTCAGAGTGTCCCAGAGAGTCAAAAGATCAATTCTGTTCATTCTTCTATTTTGAGTCAGTCTTTCATTGCAAAGTCTTTGTGGTCCCTGCAGTTCAGTCATCTTGACACCGATACTCAGCTCTCCAGCTATACTGACAGGAAAGCTGTTAAAGTGTTGTCCTATTCTGCAGATGATGATGTCCTACCAACTGCAGAGGAAAAACCCTTATGTCTCCAAGCCACCTTCCCTGAGGGCCAAGAAAGGTCATCCAGACTTGAAACATTGACTCTATTCTCTTTCCACAGATGCTGTCAGACCTGCTGAGATTTTCCAGCATTTTCTGTTTTGGTCATCATTAGATTTTCAGTGCAATTTAAAAAAAATAATTAATTCAAATGTTACCATCTACCATGTGGGATTTGAACCCAGGCCCCCAGAGTATTACTCTGGATTACTAGTCCAGTGACAATACCACTATGCCACCGCCTTCCCTTTACAAGGTAGATGATGATGCACCACTGACACTGGTCAGTCATATGTTAATCTTTCTCCAAGCGGGAGGTTGGAATCATGCTCCCTTTGTAGCCTATTTAGAAGTAGTACTAATAAAGTAAGTAGTATTAATTAAGCAGATACAGTCTGTCTAAGAACCAAGTCTTACACCTAGAGACCAAGACAGAAGGACTCAATTTCAGAATAGTGTCTACGAATACTTAATATTGTATTTGCTCTTAGCATTACCCCATGGCGCTACTCATAAACCCTTGGAGATTTGTGTACGACACTTGGATATTTTTCCTACTCTGCACTTGTTAGTACAGAACATTGCATTGTGTGCATATCCATTATATTCATTCTACCCACATGCACAACACTACACTTAGCTGTATCAAAACACATATACTGGATGTATGCCCATTCCCTCAAAGTATTTCAATCCAGTGAGAGTTTTGTATCCTCACCCAAAGACCTAACTCTCATAAAGTTTTGTATCACCTCCAAGTATGCACATAGGTCCTTACGATACGTTCATTCAAATCACTAATTATAGCTGTGCAAAGCAATGACAAGCTACTGGGAATCCACCAGTAAAATTAGTTTCCGTGCAGAACCACTATCATTAATAACCAGCTTCCTGTGAGAATTCTACCAATTTTGCTATCAAGATGAGAATTTTGAGTGGGTAAATCTCCTCACTTGGCAAACCCGTCTCCATGGAACGCGCACACGATTTTCACTTCTGGGAGACAAGGCCATGATGGAGTCAGGCCTACTGTCTCCAGAGGCAATTCAGAGCCGGCAAAGGCAGGTTGTTCCTTGAGATGCGGCCCAGTTTTAAATAAGATTGTTGGGCCCTTTAGCCCGCATCTTCCCATGTAATGTATAATAATATAATGGTAAAAAGGTAAAAACTGGGCAGCATGGACAAGTTGGGCTGAAGAGCCTGTTTCCATGCTGTAAACCTGTATGATTCTATGTCCCCTCATATCCCTATACCACCTCCATAGCCACTCAACCAGTATTTACTGACCTGGGGAGCTGAGTTGAGATGAAAAATATATAAGTTTCTAACAATACAAGTGTTCTCACTCACACACACTTGGGGGAGAAAGAAAGCTCTTATTTGCAAAGATTTTAAACTCCCAACTGTTCAATCTGTTGCAAAAACAACCTTCTATTTACTAACCACGTCAAAGACAGCCAATCCTTCAATAGCTTCTTAAAACTATCAATGAAAATGTGAACTCAACTCTCTCACCCAATTGCTGAAATAAGTAGTTCCGGAGCTTTTGAATCTCAACCAAGCATTCACTTATGAGTTCAGCTGTAATAACAGCCCTTGAGAAATGTCAACAATGGAATCTATTGAGCCCACAGGAATGGACGGCTAATGGTTTCTTCTAAGACGCACCAAATGGCCTGTCAATTGTTGCACTCCAGCAACAGGCATTTACTCTTTTTGCTTAACAGACAGATTTTAATTTTTTTTTTAAAATACTGGGGATTTAAATCACTTAAGGTCTGTATAACTGTACTTGTCTTATCTGCCCCTCACAAACTTTTACGCCTACTCCATAAATTTATGACTCCCACACTGTTAAAGGGTTAAAGCCCTTCAAATAGCCCTGCTGAGTTTGATTTCCCACCTGATGACCCCTCCTCCAGCCTGCAAAACTAAGATCATCCGGAAATAGGAGCAGGACCTCAGTATGTCGGTCCCACCCGCCATTATGAAAGTCGCTGGAATTTCCCGACTCCACTGAAATCTGTTCCCTTGTGTCAGATTACTAGGAGCATTCCAAGCACAGGACTGCCCCAATGGCCTGTCAACTCTTTCATAGAATCCCAGATCCCTACAGTGCAGAAGGAGGCCATTCGGCCCATCGAGCCTGCACCAACAACAATCCCACTCAGGCCCTATCCCTGTAACCACATATATTTACCCTGCTAAACCCCCTGACACTAAGGGGCAATTTAGCATGGCCAATCCACCTAACCTACACAGAGGATAAAAGGTGGGGGGGGTGGCATTGTTGGTCAGGGCAAATGTTACAGTGGTACTCAGGCAGGATAGATTAGGGAGCTTGTCTACAGAGGCCCTATGGGTGGAGCTGAGAAACAGGAAAGGTATGACCACATTAATGGGCTTGTATTATAGATCACCCAATAGTCAGCGAGAATTGGAGGAGCAAATCAGCGGAGAGATAGCTGACAACTGCAAGAAACACAAAGTTGTGATAGTAGGGGATTTTAATTTTCCACATATAGATTGGGACTCGCATACTGTTAAAGGTTTAGACGGGGTAGAGTTTGTAAAATGTGTTCAGGAGAATTTTCTACATCAGTATATAGAGGTGCCAACTAGAGAGGATACGATATTGGATCTCCTATTGGGAAATGAGTTAGGGCAGGTGATGGATGTGAGTGTGAGGGAACACTTTGGATCCAGTGATCATAATGCCATTAGTTTCAACCTGATCATGGATAAGGATAGATCTGGTCCTCGGGTTGAAGTTCTGAACTGGAAAAAAGCCAAATTTGATTAAATGAGAAGGGATCTGGGAAGTGTGGATTGGCACAGGCTGTTCTCTGGTAAGGATGCAAATGGAAAGTGGGAGGCCTTCAAAGGAGAAATTTTGAGAGTGCAGAGTTTGTATGTTCCTGTCAGGATTAAAGGCAAAGTAAATAGGAATAAGGAACCTTGGTTCTCGAGGGAGATTGTAACACTGATTAAGAGGAAGAGAGAGTTGTATGAAATGTACAGGCAGCAAGGAACAGATCAGATGCTTGAGTATAAAAAGTGCAAGAAGCTACTTAAGAGGGAAATCAGGAGGGCTAAAAGAAGACATGAGGTTGCTTTGGCAGACAGAGTGCAGGAAAATCCAAAGAGCTTCTATAGGTATGTTAGGAGCAAAAGGATAGTGAGGGATAAAATTGGTCCTCTTGAAGACCAGAGTGGTAGACTGTGTATGGAACCAAAAGAGATGGGGGAGATACTAAATGGTTTTTTTGCATCCGTATTTACTGAGGAAACAGGCATGGAGTCTACAGAAATAGGGCAAACTGGTAGGGAGGTCATGGAACCTTTACAGATTAAAGGGGAGGAGGTGCTGGCTGTCTTGAGGCAAATCAGAGTGGATAAATCCCCAGGACCGGACAGGGTATTCCCACGGACCTTGAGGGAAGCTAGTGTTGAACTTGCAGGGGCCCTGGCAGACATATTTAAAATGTCAGTATTCACGGAGGAGGTGCCGGATGATTGGAGGGTGGCTCATGTTGTTCCGTTGTTTAAAAAAGGTTCCAAAAGAAATCTGGGAAATTATAGGCCAGTAAGTTTGACGTCGGTGGTGGGCAAGTTATTGGAAGGTGTGATAAGGGATAGGATCTACAAATATTTGGATAGACAGGGACTTATTAGGGAGAGTCAACATGGCTTTGTGCGTGGTAGGTCATGTTTGACCAATCTATTAGAGTTTTTCGAGGAGGTTACCAGGAAAGTGGATGAAGGGAAGGCGGTGGATGTTGTCTACCTGGATTTCAGCAAGGCCTTTGACAAGGTCCCTCATGGGAGGTTAGTTAGGAAGGTTCAGTCGCTAGGTATACATGGGGAGGTAGTAAATTGGATTAGACACTGGCTCAATGGAAGAAGCCAAAGAGTGGTTGTGGAGGATTGCTTCTGAGTGGAGGCCTGTGACTAATGGTGTGCCGCAGGGATCGGTGTTGGGTCCGTTGTTGTTTGTCATCTATATCAGTGATCTGGATGATAATGTGGTAAATTGGATCAGCAAGTTTGCTGATGATACAAAGATTGGAGGTGTAGTGGACAGTGAGGAAGGTTTTCAAAGCTTGCAGAGGGATTTGGACCAACTAGAAAAATGGGCTAAAAAATGGCAAATGGAATTTAACGCAGACAAGTGTGAGATATTGCACATTGGAAGGACAAACCAAAGTAGAACGTACAGGGTAAATGGTAGGACTCTGAAGAGTGCAGTTGAACAGAGGGATCTGGGAATAGAGGTACAGAATTCCCTAAAAGTGACGTCACAGGTGGATAGGGTTGTAAAGAGTGCCTTTGGTACATTGGCCTTTGTAAATCGGAGTATCAAGTATAAAAGTTGGAGTGTTATGGTAAGGTTATATAAGACATTGGTGAGGCCGAATTTGGAGTATTGTGTACAGTTTTGGTCACCTAGTTACAGGAAGGATGTAAATAAGGTTGAAAGAGTGCAGAGAAGGTTCACAAGGATGTTGCCGGGACTTGAGAAGCTGAGTTACAGAGAGAGATTGAATAGGTTGGGACTTTATTCCCTGGAGCGTAGAAGATTGAGGGGAGATTTGATAGAGGTGTATAAGATTTTGATGGGTATAGATAGAGTGAATGCAAGCAGGCTTTTTCCGCTGAGGCTAGGGGAGAAAAAAACCAGAGGGCATGGGTTAAGGGTGAAAGGAGAAAAGTTTAAAGGGAATATTAGGGGGGGCTTCTTCACGCAGAAAGTGGTGGGGGTGTGGAATGCGCTGCCGGATAAAGTGGTAAATGCGGGGTCACTTTTAACATTTAAGAAAAACTTGGACGGGTTCATGGATGAGAGGGGTGTGGAGGGATATGGTCCAAGTGCAGGTCAGTGGGACTAGGCAAAAAATGGTTCGGCACAGACAAGAAGGGCCAAAAGGCCTGTTTCTGAGCTGTAATTTTTCTATGGTTCTATCTTTGGAGTGTCTTTCTCTGCAGTTGCAACATTAAATCTCTGAACTATAGTTCATAATAGAGTGTAAGGCCTTCATTTGTCTACTGGTAAAATTTGACGGGCTGAATCAGTTTAAAGTCAATAAACTGTTGCTAATGAATCTTTCTGCAAAATATAAAGTCAGTTTCCAGTCAGTCTCTTCCTGTGAAGAGGCAGAGGCTGAGATTTTCCAGCTCCGCCCTGGCGGGACCCACCACGGGAGATCCGGTAGGCTGGTCAAAAGTCCCTTGGTGTTTGGTGGGACCAGATGATCCTGGCAGCCGGTGGGGCTGAAAAAGCCCCGCCCAGAGAGTATGGCTCGGTCTTTTGGTTTGGGGAACCTTGGCGCACTCTTCAGATAAATGTCAAAAATATAGCAAAATATTACTAGTGGCCAACACTTTCACCAGGATGTTGGTGGTGATTAAAGATTTGTCTTTGTTCACAAAGTACAAGGAAGTTCATTGAAAAGATTGTCCAGGGTTGTTACAGCACCCTGTTGTTAGATTTCTCAAAAGTAACTCATTCTTCTAATTACCTGTTGAGAATTTCAGGAAAGGCTAACAACTGAAGTGGCAATACAGAGAACAAAGAAAGGTACAGGCTCTCCGGCCCTCCAAGCCTGTGCCGACCACGATGCCCTACCCAAACTACAAAAAAAACCTTCTGCCCCCAACTCAATCCATATCCCTCTATTCCCTCCCTATTCATGTACCCGTCCAGATGCCTCTGAAATGTTGCTGATGTATCTGCTTCCCCTGCAATGATTAGTAATAATGGGTAAATTGAAGATGAATGGCAGGATGTTCCTGCCGGGGGAATCTTAACGTCCCACTGACAGCGATTCCCCGCCACGGGTTCCCCGGTGACAGAGTTTGTGAACAACAGGTAACCCCGTTGACAGCGGCGGGACTGGAAAATCTCACCACTGTGCAATGGTGGGCCGCCACGGAAAATCCTTCCAGTATCACAATTCGAAGAGCGAATGGGAAACGTCACTTAACCAAAACTTGTAGGTTTTATAAATAAGAGGACTGGGTTTGTTTTCAGACGGAGCAGACATTGAAATATATTCATATCTGCTCAAGTATCACTCTGTTTGTGGTACCAGCTGAAATCCTCAGACCATAACTTGAACTATGTTGCTCTTATGCAGACCATAACTAGATTAGCAAGTCCGTTGTTTAAGAAGGGTAGCAGGGATAACCCAGGAAATTATAGGCCGGTGAGCTTGACATCCGTGGTAGGGAAGTTGTTGGAGAGGATTCTTAGAGACAGGATGTATGTGCATTTAGAACGGAACAATCTCATTAGTGACAGACAGCATGGTTTTGTAAGAGGGAGGTCGTGCCTTACAAATTTGGTGGAGTTTTTTGAGGAAGTGACAAAAACGGTTGATGAAGGAAGGGCCGTGGATGTCGTCTATATGGATTTCAGTAAGGCATTTGACAAAGTCCCACATGGCAGGTTGGTTAAGAAGGTTAAGGCTCATGGGATACAAGGAGAAGTGGCTAGATGGGTGGAGAACTGGCTTGGCCATAGGAGACAGAGGGTAGTGGTCGAAGGGTCTTTTTCCGGCTGGAGCTCTGTGACCAGTGGTGTTCCGCAGGGCTCTGTACTGGGACCTCTGCTATTTGTGATATATATAAATGATTTGGAAGAAGGTGTAACTGGTGTGATCAGCAAGTTTGCGGATGACACGAAGATGGCTGGACTTGCGGATAGCGAAGAGCATTGTCGGGCAATACAGCAGGATATAAATAGGCTGGAAAATTGGGCGGAGAGGTGGCAGATGGAGTTTAATCCGGATAAATGCGAAGTGATGCATTTTGGAAGAAATAATGTAGGGAGGAGTTATACAATAAATGGCAGAGTCATCAGGAGTATAGAAACACAGAGGGACCTAGGTGTGCAAGTCCACAAATCCTTGAAGGTGGCAACACAGGTGGAGAAGGTGGTGAAGAAGGCATATGGTATGCTTGCCTTTATAGGACGGGGTATAGAGTATAAAAGCTGGAGTCTGATGATGCAGCTGTATAGAACGCTGGTTAGGCCACATTTGGAGTACTGCGTCCAGTTCTGGTCGCCGCACTACCAGAAGGACGTGGAGGCGTTAGAGAGAGTGCAGAGAAGGTTTACCAGGATGTTGCCTGGTATGGAGGGTCTTAGCTATGAGGAGAGATTGGGTAGACTGGGGTTGTTCTCCTTGGAAAGACGGAGAATGAGGGGAGATCTAATAGAGGTGTACAAGATTATGAAGGGTATAGATAGGGTGAACAGTGGGAAGCTTTTTCCCAGGTCGGAGGTGACGATCACGAGGGGTCACGGGCTCAAGGTGAGAGGGGCGAAGTATAACTCAGATATCACAGGGACGTTTTTTACACAGAGGGTGGTGGGGGCCTGGAATGCGCTGCCAAGTAGGGTGGTGGAGGCAGGCACGCTGACATCGTTTAAGACTTACCTGGATAGTCACATGAGCAGCCTGGGAATGGAGGGATACAAACGATTGGTCTAGTTGGACCAAGGAGCGGCACAGGCTTGGAGGGCCGAAGGGCCTGTTTCCTGTGCTGTACTGTTCTTTGTTCTTTGTATAGAAATGCACTGTCAAATATTAAGCGTTAAATGTAAATTCCATCTTTTCCAGGAGAGACAAGCTGAGACTGATGTGCCAGTTGAAGATGTTAACAGGCAAGTTTACCACATAAAGATCAGCTGCTGCCCTAGCCCAGTAACCGAGTAGCAGCACCAAGCTGCACAGAGTGGCAGGCCCTGGTTTCAATTCTTAGCCTGTTCCCAATCTCAGTCATGGAGCATTTGAGTTGTCGGAGCTCTTGAATTTGAGAAAGCATTGCTCAAATATAGACAAGATGTATGGTGGTGGTCAGTTCCTGCCAAGGAAGTTTCATTTGGGTTCACTAATGTAAAAAAAACTTACAATCCCCAGAGTTTGAAAGCTTTGCTATGGAGCTGTTTGAACTTAGCTTTGATTAGCATTGAACACAACGGGCCCTATTTTACCATTTTGATTCTAAGTGCTGGGCGGACTTGAATCTGGGGGTGTTTCAGATCCGACTTTTAGACCCGTTCTCAGGCGCCCCCATGCGCACTCTGCCTGAAAAAATATCAGCGATTCCAAATTGCGCTGTCGAAGCCTGTGGGCGGGGCTTAACGCACCCAAAATCCTGCAGCTCCGATCGACGCCTCCAACTGCACATACGCAGAAAAAAAATGATAGAATGCGGCTCCCCTGCCACATCCCTCCCGAGCCAGATAATGCCTCCCCCTGGTCCCCACAGACATTGCCCACCCCCACAACATTACTGACCCCCTTATCCCCCCCCCCCCCACCCCGCCACCCAGACCGATCGTGGGCCCCTTGCCTCCCCCCCCCCCCACCCATCTCAGTCAGAGTGGCAGCAGACCACTCCACCGATCTCAGACAGGGTGGCAGCGGACCTCTTCCCCCCCCCCCCACCCATCTCAGTCAGAGTGGCAGCAGACCACTCCACCGATCTCAGACAGGGTGGCAGCGGACCTCCCTCCCCCCCCACCCCCCGCCGCCATTGATCTCAGGCAGAGTGGCAGCGGACCTCCCTTCCCCCTCCCCCATTGATCTCAAACAGAGTGGCAGCAGACCCCACCACCACCACCGATCTCGAGCAGAGAGCCGTCGGACACTAGGCACTTATCTCCTCACTAACTGGAGTGCCAGAATCGGACTTCTGTGGAGCATGTCTGTTTCGTGCTGATTCTGGATGGGCGAATGCGGTGGTAAAGGGGGAAGTGCCGGTAAAGTTGGGCGTGCAGCTCTTTAAGTCAATGTAAACTTACTAACGGAACACGCTACTCGCCACATGCCCGACTTTACCAGGTTTTCGCGCCTGAAAACGGGCGTAACTCGATGGTAAAATCGGGCCCAATGGGTGGGATTTTCCAACTGCGCTAGCCCCAAAATTGGAAAATCTCACCCGTTTTTCTGCATATTGTATATTGCTTTTATGAAATAAAAAGCAAATAAATAATAAGAATTACATTTAAACGTAAGCATATTATCCACATTTTGGTGTAACGCTAAATGTATAAACAATACAATAAAAACACAGCAGGTCGATCAAGTGGAGAATTGAGCACAATCACAAGCACCACGTCCTCTTCTGTACTCCGAATTCTGCCACTTTATAGTGATGGGAAATTGTATTACATTTTATTTATTTACATCAAAGGCCCACATGTGCTTTGAAATGGATTATCTTGTACATAAATATAAAAAAACTATCAGTCTATTTTTTTCAAAAGTTCTTTTTAATCGTGGTCGTCGGAAACTGCTTCATAAAATGTTGAAATAAGAGGTTTAGAACATAGAACATAGAACATAGAACAGTACAGCACAGAACAGGCCCTTCGGCCCACGATGTTGTGCCGAGCTTTATCTGAAACCAAGATCAAGCTATCCCACTCCCTATCATCCTGGTGTGCTCCATGTGCCTATCCAATAACCGCTTAAATGTTTCTAAAGTGTCTGACTCCACTATCACTGCAGGCAGTCCATTCCACACCCCAACCACTCTCTGCGTAAAGAACCTACCTCTGATATCCGTCCTGTATCTCCCACCACGAACCCTATAGTTATGCCCCCTTGTAATAGCTCCATCCACCCGAGGAAATAGTCTTTGAACGTTCACTCTATCTATCCCCTTCATCATTTTATACACCTCTATCAAGTCTCCCCTCAGCCGCCTCCGCTCCAGAGAGAATAGCCCTAGCTCCCTCAACCTTTCCTCATATGACCTACCCTCCAAACCAGGCAGCATCCTGGTAAATCTCCTCTGCACTCCTTCCAGCGCTTCCACATCCTTCCTATAGTGAGGTGACCAGAACTGCACACAATATTCCAAATGTGGTCTCACCAAGGTCCTGTACAGTTGCAGCATAACCCCGCGGCTCTTAAACTCCAACCCCCTGTTAATAAAGGCTAACACACTACAGGCCTTCTTCACAGCTCTATCCACTTGAGTGGCAACCTTTAGAGATCTGTGGATATGGACCCCAAGATCTCTCTGTTCCTCCACAGTCTTCAGAACCCTACCTTTGACCCTGTAATCCACATTTAAATTTGTCCTACCAAAATGAATCACCTCACATTTATCAGGGTTAAACTCCATTTGCCATTTTTCAGCCCAGCTTTGCATCCTATCTATGTCTCTTTGCAGCCTACAACAGCCCTCCACCTCATCCACTACTCCACCAATCTTGGTGTCATCAGCAAATTTACTGATCCACCCTTCAGCCCCCTCCTCTAAGTCATTAATAAAAATCACAAAGAGCAGAGGACCAAGCACTGATCCCTGCGGCACACCGCTAGCAACCTGCCTCCAATCCGAAAATTTTCCATCGACCACCACCCTCTGTCTTCGGTCAGACAGCCAGTTGCCTATCCAATCGGCCAACTTTCCCTCTATCCCACACCTCCTCACTTTCATCATAAGCCGACCATGGGGGACCTTATCAAACGCCTTACTAAAATCCATGTATATGACATCAACTGCCCTACCTTCATCAACACACTTAGTTACTTCCTCAAAAAATTCTATCAAATTTGTGAGGCACGACTTGCCCTTCACGAATCCGTGCTGACTATCTCGGATTAATCCGCATCTTTCTAAATGGTCGTAAATCCCATCCCTAAGGACCCTTTCCATCAATTTACCAACCACCGAAGTAAGACTAACCGGTCTATAATTACCAGGGTCATTTCTATTCCCTTTCTTAAACAGAGGAACAACATTCGCCATTCTCCAGTCCTCTGGCACCATCCCCGTGGACAGCGAGGACCCAAAGATCAACGCCAAAGGCTCTGCAATCTCATCCCTTGCCTCCCAAAGAATCCTAGGATACATTTCATCAGGCCCAGGGGACTTATCGACCTTCAGTTTATTCAAAACTGCCAAGACATCCTCCCTCCGAACATCTATTTCCTCCAGCCTATTAGCCTGTAACACCTTCTCTTCCTCAAAAACATGGCCCCTCTCCTTGGTGAACACTGAAGAAAAGTATTCATTCATCACCTCGCCTATCTCTACTGACTCCATACACAAGTTCCCACTACTGTCCTTGACCGGCCCTAACCTCACCCTGGTCATTCTTTTATTCCTCACATAAGAGTAAAAAGCCTTGGGGTTTTCCTTGATCCGACCCACCAAGGACTTCTCATGTCCCCTCCTAGCTCTCCTAAGCCCCTTTTTCAGCTCATTCCTTGCTAACTTGTAACCCTTAATCGAGCCATCTGAACCTTGTTTCCTCATCCCTACATAAGCTTCCCTCTTCCTTTTCACAAGACATTCCACCTCTTTTGTGAACCATGGTTCCCTCACTCGGCCATTTCCTCCCTGCCTGACAGGAACATACCTATCAAGGGCATCCAGTATTTGTTCCTTGAAAAAATTCCACTTTTCATTAGTTCCTTTCTCTGACAGTTTCTGTTCCCAACTTATGCCCCCTAATTCTTGCCTAATCGCATCATAATTACCCCTCCCCCAATTGTAAACCTTGCCCTGCCGTACGGCCCTATCCCTCTCCATTGCAATAACAAAAGACACCGAATTGTGGTCACTATCTCCAAATTGCTCTCCCACAACCAAATCTAACACTTGGCCCGGTTCATTTCCCGGTTTAGCATCTCGGGTTGGACCGAAGGGCCTGTTTCCATGCTGTATGACTCTATGACTCAGGCGTGATGCCACAAACCATGTTCAGTCACCTGATCTCACCTGGGCTGGCAGGGTGCTACAGTTCCTCAGCACCTCTGAGCTGCTGGGTGAAGGGGGTATCCGCCAGGGTTTCAAATCCTGACCACTCTCCTTTGACCCCTGTCAGAAGGGTTCTTGTGTAAGCCTCTGGCGAGGACCATACTGCATTACGTACTGCAGCCCAAAGCTGTGTGGGTTAGGTTGATTGGCCAGGTTAAAAATTGCCCCTTAGAGTCCTGAGATGCGTAGGTTAGAGGGATTAGCGGGTAAATATGTGGGGGTAGGGTATGGGTGGGGTTGTGGTCGGTGCAGACTCTATGGGCTGAATGGCCTCCTTCTGCACTGTAGGGTTTCTATGATTTCTATGATACGTTGCAATGATTTGGCAGTTGAGAAGTCAGCTAATGTGCCTAAGCTCATGCATTGCAAATAAGCACTTACTGGAACTATTAGAGGCCTGTAGACCTGTATCCCAGCAACTGTCAGAATAGGTGTCACCTGTACAGACTTTGTTTTTCTTATTTCCAGTTATGAGGGCATAGACTCAGATCCTGGCAACATCTCTCTCATCGACACAGCGGAAGTAACTGAAGCCACCGACAGCGTTGAAGAACAGGTAACAGCAAAATAATTCTCAAATGTGGAATTTCTTAATATATAGCTGCACAGGATATCTTTGTTAAAGAGGTGTGAAATAAAGAGAATCTTCTTCATGTATTGTGAGCTGATTGAATGTAGCAATTCTAGCTACATCGCAAGTGCAACAGTAGGCAGCAGATGCATGGGTGCACCATCTCCTCCTGGTCCCCCAGGTTACACATCGCCTTAACTTGGACACGCATCGCTGTTTCCTCATTATCAGTCAGAATCTTGAAAATCCTATCTTACAGCATTCTAGAAGCACCTTCACCATTCAGTAGGCACTCACCACCTCATCTTATTGACGACAAATAGGGAGTAGGCAACAAATGTTGGCCTTGCTAGTGAAACCTATATCCCAAGAATGGATTTGAAAGGTCAGTGTTGTAAAAGTGATTTTGCAGCCACAGGGCTATGTGCCTATGGTAATGAGTAGGCGACCCATATCTGAGCACCCAAAGGAATGACACTGGAGGATGAGGGAGATGTGCTTCCACCACCCGATGATAATAGTTGCAATTGTCTGCCGTTCCATCAAACTGTCATGACCCTAATTAGCTAAATCGCTCTACATTCCCCTCATCGTTCCCTCCCCACTAACACTCTACATATTGCTGCAAAAACAAACATCTGACCGAAGCTTTTAGTCTTACACTCAGCAGAACAGCTTGCAAGATAAACCAACATTAAAGGGAACAACAATTTATCCTGCATGAGAAGAGAGGGCTGATTCATTGACAAGTGGACTCTGATTGTTAGAGGTGTTGCCATGGAGAATGCAGCAGTGAACTATCAACTGCCAAGCAACTCTCTTTTTTTCCAAGTTCTGTACAGTAAAGTCCCACCTTTCGTGTGACCTCCTTGTCCATGTGTCTGTGCTTTATATATGCACCCATTTGCATGAACAATGTTCGTTTATCCACATTTTCTTTCCTTGAGGAGATGGCA
Source organism: Mustelus asterias (assembly GCF_964213995.1). Classification (NCBI taxonomy): domain Eukaryota; kingdom Metazoa; phylum Chordata; class Chondrichthyes; order Carcharhiniformes; family Triakidae; genus Mustelus; species Mustelus asterias. The sequence goes on along the minus strand of NC_135824.1, from coordinate 45,844,539 downwards.
GCCATGACGGAGCGGAGACCTCAACACGTTTTAACGGGGAGATGGTGTCGGAGTCTCTGGAAGCAGCTTCCTTCCATTAGTCCTGGCCATGGACATTTAATTTTTTTTAAGCACCTTTCCGACAGGGTTGAGAAGTGGTGTTGAAATGGTTGCAGCTGAAGTGTGGCCCGAGCAGAGAGATTAACCTGGAAATGTCCAAATCTCTCGGTCCAGAAATATAATAATGGCTCTGTTCAATTTTGAGATGTTCTCCAATTTTGTCTGCCAGTTTTGAGGTGAGTAATGTTTTCTTAAACGTGGATTGTCTCTGAGAATTTTCAATACATGTCTTGTGTTGCTCAGAGGCTCCCTCCATCTGTTGTACACAGGTACCCTACCATACTTTGCAGTAGAGTAACTACACAAACCAGTGCTGCCTTCGCATTGCTGGAATCTATCTAATTGACTCATTTGTGAGGTTTTGCAGCACTTCACTGTACTACCGAACAAATATCTTCCTACATAGTTGTGACTGTTGTGTATTTCTCAAGCATAAGGATAGAAAGAGGTAGGCCATTCAGCTCCTCACATCTATCCTGGCATTTAATCAGATCGTAGCTGACCTGTATCAAAACTCCCATTTACCTGCCTTGGTTCCGTAACTTTTAATAATCTTGGTTTACAGAAATCCGTCAATCACAGTTTTGGAGTTTTCAATTGACTACAGCTTCAACAGATTTTCACTGCCTCTGTGTTTCCAGACATTGCACCTGAATGGCCTGGCTCTCAAACTTTGTTCTGGATTTCCCCCACCACGGGAAATAGTTTCTCTCTACCTATCCTGTCATCTCCTTCAATCATCTTAAACACCTCCATTTGATTCCCTCCCTAATCTTTTATACTGAAGGGATTACAAGCCTATACAATTTGTCCTCAAAATTTAATGCTTTTGATGGGTCAAAGACCCTGAAATACACAAGACACAATTTTTGATGCCCACTAGCGCCTTCCTGCTTTAGACTTGCCAGAATATCTGGGGCTGCTATGTCCTGAGCACTTCATTCCCAAAAGACTAAGCAATTTCATCTTTCCTCCATCAACTGGCTTTGCTCATAGAACATAGAAAAGATTAGTAATTATTAAATTATTATTAATTATTAAAACTAGTAATCCAAAAGACTCATCTATTATTTATTTATTATTAGTGTCACAAGTAGGTTTACATTAACACTACAATGAAGTTACTGTGAAAATCCCCTGGTCGCCACACTCCGGCGCCTGTTCGGGTTACACTGAGGGAGAATTTAGCACGGCCAATGCATCTAACCAGCACGGCTTTCAGACTGTGGGAGGAAACCGGAGCACCCGGAGGAAACCCACGGAGACACGGGGAGAACGTGCAGACTCCGCAGAGACGGTGACCCAAGCCGGGAATCGAACCCGGGTCCCTGGTGCTGTGAGACAGCAGTGCTAACCACTGTGTCACCGTGCCGTCCTATTACACAGAAGGTGAAAACATCAAAATTATAACTTGAAAACAGACCATTGGATCCAATGAATCCATTCTGGAGTTTGTCCTCCGCACAGTAATTAAAGTCAGGTGTTCCCATATTGATTCATTCCTCTTTCCTTCAACTACGTATCCATTCTTAGATGTTGATATGTTCTGTGCTTTCCTCATTATTGCTGGTATTGTGTTACACAGCTGTACAATATGCTGTGTTTATTAAAAAGAGGTCCCTCCAAATCACATTTGTTTAATCTTAAGTGCCCACTTTGTCTCAGTGGGTAGCATTCTTGCCCTTGGGGGTTTTAAACCCCACTGCAGAAACTTTGGAGCACAATCGGGGCTGGCACTTCAGTGCAGAATGAAGGAAATGCTGCATGACCAGCAGGTGCAAGTGTGGAGGCAGAGAGAGGGGAAGCTTTCCAAGGAGGGAGCATCAGGCGGGCTCTCCATCGAAGGCCCTACCTACCACACACCTGCGAGGTGCAATACTCCCACCTCTGTGTGAAACAGGAACAATGCCTGTTGAGGCTCAGATATTTCAAGAAGGTGACCAGAGACTTGCCTCCTCCTTCAGCCTGACCTAGAATCTGACACCAGGGCAAGGACAGACCTCCCAGTCTGCCATAATGGTCACCATCACCGTTCCCTCTTGTGCCTCTGGAAACCTCACAAACATCATGCTTTCCTGCAATATGAACTTCACCACAGCATCCAGGAGGTGTCAGAGGCCACATTCGCAAGGCATGGAGACTTTAAAAGCAGGATGACAGAACACATGGTTTTGCCAGAACAGCGGGATTCCCCAGGGTGTGGCAAGCTTTTGACTGTATGCAGTGGCATAGTGGTATTGTCGCTGAACTAGTAATCCAGAGACCCAGGGTAATGTCCTGGGGACCCAGGTTCGAATCCCACCACGGCAGATGATGAAATTTGAAATCACTAACAATCTGGAATTAAGAATCTACAGATGACCACAAAACCATTGTCGGAAAAACCCTCTGGTTCACGAATGTCCTTTAGGGAAGGAAATCTGGTTTGGTCTACATGTGACCCAAGCTGAGAATCGAACCTGGGTCCCAGGTGCTGTGAGGCAGTAGTGCTAACCACTGCGCCACCGTGCCATCCCCATTCTTAGTTCCTTGTTTTCTCCCTCCCCTCTTGAATAGCAGTGTGACATTTTTTACCTTCCAAATCCTCTGGAACCATTCTAAAATCTGGGGACTTTTGGAAGATAAAAGAAACACTCTCTTTTATGTAATGGCTTTCATGAATACAGATGGCCCAAAACACTTTAAACCTAGTTTGTAGAGTAGTGAAGATAGCAATTAATGTATCTGTGCGAGCAGCTCGTTTCAAACCCCAACATGTTGGTCATTGGGTGTATCAGCTTTAAGTCACATTCATTTTAGTTCTTTTTCTCTCTTGATATTAATTACTTTACGTTTCTCATTCCCATTAGCCCCAGTGTTCCCCATTATTTTTGAGATTCTTTTTCTAACTCCTACTGTGAAGACAGATACAAAATATTTGTTAGACATCTTGGCATTTACTTACTTCTCAAATATAACGTCTCATGCCTTGGCCACTAACAGATCCTTCGGCAGATATTTCAGAGCAGAGCACGAAAAGTTATCCTAGCCAATAGTTATCCACCAATAACATCACAAAACAGATTATCTCATTGTTGTCACTTTGTGGGATCTTGCTGTGTGCAAATTGACTGCTATGTTTCCAACATTACAACATTGGCCACACTTAAAACAAATGTCATTGGTTGTAAAGTGCTTGGGATCTCTGATGGTCTCTGAAAGGCATGATATAAATATAAGTCTTTCTTAAATCTGGGGACTTTTGGAAGTCCCTTAAGAGTATTGATAGGTAGAGGGATCTGGATGTACAGGTACACAGGTCACTGAAAGTGGCAACGCAGGTGGAGAAGGTAGTCAAGAAGGCATACGGCATGCTTGCCTTCATCAGCCGGGGTATTGAGTTTAAAAATTGGCAAGTCATGTTGCAGCTTTATAGAACCTTAGTTAGGCCACACTTGTGTACTCGTGTTCAATTCTGGTCGCCACACTACCAGAAGGATATGGAGGCTTTGGAGAGGGTACGGGAAAGATTTACCAGGATGTTGCCTGGTATGGAGGGCATTAGCTATGAGGAGAGGATGGAGAAACTTGGTTTGTTCTCACTGGAACGACGGAGGTTGAGGGGCGACCTGATAGAAGTCTACAAGATTATGAGAGGCATGGACAGAATGGATAGTCAGAAGCTTTTTCCCAGGGTGAAAGAGTCAATTACTAGGGGGCAAAGGTTTAAGGGGCGAGGGGCAAGGTTTAAAAGAGATGTACGAGGCAGATCTTTTACACAGAGGGTGATGGTGCCTGGAACTCATTGCTGGGGGGAGGTAGTGGAAGCGGATACGATAGTGACTTTTAAGGGGCGTCTGGACAAATACATGAATAGGATGGGAATAGAGGGATATGGTCCCCGGAAGGTTTTAGTTAAGTCGGGCAGCATGGTCGGTGCAACCTTGGAGGGCCGAAGGGCCTGTTCCTGTGCTGTAATTTTCTTTGTTCTTTGTTCGAGTTTCATAGAATCCCTACAGTGCAGAAGGAGGCCATTCGGTCCATTGAGTCTGCACCGACCATAATCCCACCAAGGTCCTATTCCCGTAACTCCACACATTTACCCTGCTAATCCCCCTGACACTAGGGTTAATTTACCATGACCAATCCACTTAACCCACATATCTTTGGACTGTGGGAGGAAGCCAGAGCACCCGGAGGAAACCCACGCAGACACGGGGAGAACGTGCAAACTCCACACAGACAGTGACCCGAGGCCGGAATTGAACCCGGGTCCCTGGCGCTGTGAGGCAGCAGTGCTAACCACTGTGCTACCATGCCGCCCTGGGATACTGATCCCAGTTGGGTTAAAGTGGAGTCCATCTCAACAAAGCAGTTCTCTCTTTCCCAAGTACTGGTGCTAGTGCCCCAAGAGCCAAAACTCCCTTTCTCCCAAAACACACTCACAACTCCCACTCCTACTTTATCCTGACCCCTAATCCTATTTTATACCAACTCCCTCTCACTGTTTTATCCCAGCTCCCACTCCATCCCAGCTCCCACTCCCACTCCATCCCAGCTCCACTCCCACTCCATCCCAGCTCCACTCCCACTCCATCCCAGCTCCCACTCCCACTCCATCCCAGCTCCCACTCCTACTTTATCCCAGCTCCCACTCCTACTTTATCCCAGCTCCCACTCCTACTTTATCCCAACTTCCTCTCACTGCTTTATCCCAACTCTCACTGTTTTATCCCGAGTCTGGCTGCTTTATTCCGACTCTCAGTTTATCTCGACCCTCGCTGCTTTATCCCAGGTCCCATTTTTGCTGCCTTCAACATTTTGCTGCCTGTGACATTCTGCCCTACTCACCATCTTCACGCCCCCAAGGAAACCCAGAGGTAGGCTGCTTGGGGACAAGGACTGCCTCCTCTGCACTGACTAACCTCCTGCTATCCCACTATAGAATGGGCATTTATTGAGAGCCTGCGAGCCATATTTAACAGAGCAGAACAGACAGTCGACCTTCCGAAACCAGGGAGGGTGGCTGGGAAAATAGGAGAAAACTGCTTTGGGACGGCAGTCCCAAGGCTGGGGATGTTTTTGGGGAAAGAGAATACTGGGAAGCAGATTGTCTGCCAGCTGCAAGGAGTCAGGCAAGTCATTTACATTCTTAATGCTCCAAATTAGAGGCAATTTTGCAGCATTGGCACTATTCTGTTGTGTCTCCCTCAACCTGGTTCTTATGAGGCCACATCTCTCTCCAACAAGCTGGGGGGGATGGTGGGGGGAAGAGGAGGAGAAAGGGAGTCTTCCCTTGGGATGGGCTGTCTATGAGCCACCACTCCCCAATCACTGCTCCCCAATTCCCCACATCGATCCATCTGCCATAACATCTGATTTGGACAGGCTGAGTGTGTGGGCATTGGCATGGCAGATGCAGCATAATGTGGATAAATGTGAGGTTATCCACTTTGGTAGCAATAATAGGAAGACAGATTATTACTTGAATGGGTGTAAATTGAGAGAGGTGGATACTCAATGAGGCCTTGGAGTCCTCATGCATCAGTCGCTGAAAGTAAGCACGCAGGTATAACAGGCAGTAAAGTAGGCAAATGGTATGTTGGCCTTCTTGGCGAGAGGATTTAAGTGTTGGGATAGGGATGTTTAGCTGCAATTGTATAGGGTGTTGGTGAAGCCACACCTGGAGTATTGTGTGCAGTTTTGGTGTCCTTATCTGAGGAAGGATGTCCTTGCTATAGAGGGAGTGCAGCAAAGGTTTACCAGGCTGACTCTTAGGGTGATAGGTATGTCATATGAGGAGAGACTCAGTCGGTTAGGATTATATTTACTGGAGTTTAGAAGAAATCACTGAAACCCTACAGTGCAGAAAGAGCCAATTTGGCCCATCGAGTCTGCACCAGGCCCACCCAGGCCCTTCCCCCATATCCCTACATATTTACCCGCTAATCCCTCTAACCTACGCATCTCAGGACACTAAGGGGCAACTTTAGCATGACCAATCAACCTAACCTGCACATCTTTGGACTGTGGGAGGAAACCGGAGCACCTGGAGGAAACCCACGCAGACACGAGGAGAATGTGCAAACTCCACACAGACAGTGACCCAAGCTGGGAATCGAACCCAGGTCCCTGGAGCTGTGAAGCAGCAGTGCTAACCACTGTGCTACCGTGCCGCTGTGCTACCGTGAGAGGGGAATCCATAGAAACTAATAAAATTCACACAGGGTAGATTCAGAAAGAATGTTCCCGATGGTGGGGGAGTCCAGAACTAGGGGTTATAGTTTGAGGATAAGGGATAAACCTTTTAGAACTGAGGTGAGGAGAAATTTCTCCACCCAGAGGGTGTGAATGTGTGGAATTCACTACCACAGAATGTAGCTGAGGACAAAACGTTGTCTGATTTCAAGAATAAATTAGATTTCGCTCTTGGGGCGAAAGGGATCGAGGGATATGGGAGGAAGTTGGGGGGGGATCAGGATATTGAATTTGATGATTAGCCATGATCAAGATGAATGGTGGAGCAGGCTCGAAGGGCCGATTGGCCTCCTCCTGCTTCTAGTTTCTATGTTTCTATCCAACAACCATGCAAACAAAAATCAACTGTTCACCCAAATGGATTTTCTTACTGCCTTTGCCTGGCTTGTGGAATGCAGCTGATTTTCAGTAAGGCCTTACAGGATGTCCTCCGGTGCCTCTGCCTCTCGAAGAACTGGCTTTGGACTGCACCACTTTGGTATGAGTGGCAGCAGCTTGGCAGAGTGACAAATGCTGTCATCTGAGAGAGAGCAGTAGCTTTGTCCCCCATGTGGGCACTGCCGCAGCCACTGGAGTCAGCTCAGCAAACCGAGTAATCTGTCAGAGTCATAAAGGTTTACAGCATGGAAACAGGCCCTTCAGCCCAATTTGTCCATGCCGCCCTTTTTTTTTAAACCCCTAAGCTAATCCCAGTTGCCCGCATTTGGCCCATATCCCTCTCTACCCATTTTATCCATGTGACTATCTAAATGCCTTTTAAAAGATAAAATTGTACCCGCCTCTACTATTACCTCTGGCAGCTTGTTCCAGACACTCACCACCCTCTGTGTGAAAAAATTGCCCCTCTGGACACTTTTGTATCTCTCCCCTCTCGCCTTAAACCTATGCCCTCTAGTTTTAGACTCCCCTACCTTTGGGAAAAGATATTGACCATCCACCTTGTCTATGCCCCTCATTATTTTATAGACGTCTATAAGATTACCCCTCAGCCTCCTACGCTCCAGAGAAAAAAGTCCCAGTCTATTCAGCCTCTCCTTATAACTCAATTGCCGTTGGCTGGACTCCTGTGAGAGCTTGCTTGCTGCGTTGAGCACTGAGGTCTGTAGCTACACCGCAGCAGTGATGGATCCCACATCCTTCCTCTGAGCTTCCACTGTAGCACTGAAGGGTTGGAAAGATTCAAGTTATGACACAGTGGGAGCTGAGCTAGCAGCCATTAGACACTCCATTATTTGCCAGCCTAGCAGCGCACTCATAGAGTTGGCCACCACTTCTACCTCGGAAAGGACAAGCTCCAAGTTTTTGTTGATAGCCTGTGCCACATTGCAGCCAGAGACCTCCATGTGCCTAAACGGTGACGGGAAGCTATCTGGCAGGCCTAGCAATGCCCCAGCTATTCTGGTGCCCATGTTCATCAGCATTCTTTAGTAGGCCACCCCATCAAAATCCTCATCCGAGTCCCCCACAGCAGAACTCATCAGTACAGAAATGCCCTTGTCTAACCCTATGAAACAGATTCTTTAAGGAAGATTAGTCAAACCAGAGTACGACCAAATATTAATGGTGCATAATGTTAACACTGAATTCTTTCTCTTGTAGGACACGCAGGAACAACATGAAGGTAACATATTAGTTGATGCGATTAACAGGTAAGCTGACCACTAATTCAAATCAATGTGCTGCCACAATGAGTTGTGAATAATACAATTGCACAGCAAATACAAAGCCCCAAGCTCGATTCCTGTCTTCCAGGTTCATTGACCTCAGCTAGGGCAGTAGTTGTGCATTATAATTGTTTTCAGTACCCTTGCTCCTGACTCCTGATAGTGGAAAGACACATCAGTCTGCCCGCTGGGTTCTGTGAGGACCAGAGCTGGAGTACATCTTACTAAACTACTCCTGTTCGGGCAGCCCGCTTTTCCAAAAACTCGTCTCTGCTTTCTTTGATGACTGGATGCTGCCTAATTCTCTTCCGAATGGGGAAAGAAAAAGAGGAGTGTGTCCTGATCAGAGCCAGTACAAGTTTAAGATACCTTAGAATTCCAACCCTTAGACATAAGTCCCAAAGCATTATTAACATTTCTAATTCTGTTGCTGACCAGTGGCTTTCAATGGCTAGTTCAACTGTGTTCCTGGATGCCTTTGCCTTTCTACCTGCTTTCTTGTTTTCTAAAGTATAGATTATGGGCTGGACCCCCCCCACCCCCCCTGCGCGGTGTGTTTTGTGGTGGTGGAAGCGGTGCTCCATTGGCGGGACCTTCCAGTCCTGCCGCTGTCAACGTGATTTCCTGTTGCTCGCACCTCTGGTGCGGGGGGGTCACTGTTGGTTGGAGCAGTGGACTGGTGGTGGGTCACTGCTGGTGGGACCGGGAATGGGTCACTGCCGTACTGTCAATGGTGTGGGGAGTGGGGGTCACTGCTGGTGGGGACTGGGAGTGGTTCACTGCCATACTGTCAACGGGGAGTGGGGGGGTCACTGTCGGCAGGACCAGGGGGCACAGGGAAGGGGGGGGGGTCAGAAGATCCCACCGATGGGAACAACCAGAAAATCCTGCCCCGGTTTCTATTTTTTTTACCCAAGTGCATTACCTTACATTCATCTCTGTTAAAGTTCGTAATGTTATGTAACTGCTTAGTCTGCAAATTTAGAATCCGACAGAGCAGAAGGAGGCCATTCAGCCCATCGAGTCTGCACCGACCGCAATCCCACCCTGGCCCTATCCCCATAACCCCATGTTAATCTGGTAATCCCCCTGACACTAAGGGGCATTTTAGCACAGCCAATCCACCTAACCCGCACGTCTTTGGAGTGTGGGAGGAAACCGGAGCACCCAGAGGAAACCCACGCAGACACGGGGAGAACGTTCAGACTCCACACAGACAGTGACCCAAGCCAGGAATTGAATCCAGGTCCCTGGCGCTGTGAGGCAGCAGTGCTAACCACTGTGCCACCGTGCCGCCCATAGTTTAGTGCAAGCATTAATGAGAAGTTGTCATAAGTTTAATTTGTTCACTAAATTATTTTGTATATGCTGTTTGAGATTTTTAAAATTAAATAGCCATGTGATCTTGGAAGCCACCTCAGCAAATACTGTGAACAAAAACAGCACGCTTGAATAAAGTCACTCCATGAGAAGGTCCCGGGTTCACACACTGGCTTATGCCGAGATACCTGGTGTCAGGTGGGCTGCTTTTGGCCAAGGGCCAGGAAGGATCCCACTCCTAATTGTTATTGAGTGATAGAGAGTACATTCGGGGATGACAGGATCAGGCTCAGCTGTTAATCTCCCTTTGCTCCTGATCAGATGACATTGCTCTGTCTCACACCTTGTGAATAATGAGTGGTGTGAGGTGCAGGAGGCTTTGCGGTGCCCGTGGAATTGTCCTCAGCCACAGTCATAGAGAGGGAAGGGAGAAAGAATGGGCATGTGTGAACCAGAAGAAGTGTTGAACCTTTCCATGTTTCCACAGTTATGACAATGTATTCACACAGCACTACGCCATGTCTATCACTGACATAGCCGACCTTGAAAACAGAAACAAAGAAGAGGTAAAGAAAAATAGACTTTAATATGTAATGAAAATGTTATTGCTCAGAATATCCTACAGAGGAATAAACTGAATATTTTTTAATGTCACCTGGTCAAACCTCAGTTGCTGGAAGATAATTCAGTCAGAGGATGGGTCTTTCTCCTCCCTCAGGTACCATGTCCTAAGAGACATTGACAACCATGGATTTCCATTGGATTAAAGTCACAGAGTTTTACAGCACAGAAAGAGGCCCTTCTGCCCATCATGTCTGTGCCAGCCATCAAACACCTAACTGTTCTAACCCCATTTTCCAGCACTTGTTTCCTCCACAGCCTTGTTTGCTATGTCGTTTCAAGTGCTCATCTAAATGCTTCTTAAATGTTGTGAGGATCCCGCCCTTTCCATCCTTTCAGACAGTGAGTTCCAGATTCCCACCACTTTCTGGGTGGAAAATTTATCCTCAAAGCCCCTCTAAATCTCCTGCTCCTTACCTTAAATCTACACTCCCTGGTTATTGACCCCTCTACTAATCGGAAAAGTTTCTTCCCCTGTATCCTACCTATATCCCTCATAATTTTGCACACTTTGTTGAGGTTTCCCTCCTCTCAGCCTTCTCTGCTGTAAGGAAAACAACCCCAGCTTAAGCAGCCACTCTTCATAGCTGGAATGCTCCAGCCCAGGCAACATCCTGGTGAATCTCCTCTGCACCCTTTCTAATGCAATCACATCCTTCCTATAGTGTGGCGACCAGGACTGCACACAGCACTCTAGCTGTAATCTAACGAGCGTTTTATACAGCTCCATCATAACCTCCCTGCTCTTATATCCTATAGTCCGTGATTATGCTTGGCAAAGTATTGCAGTAGTTTATCTTTACCCTCTGCAATATGGCTGACCAGGATACTATCCCACACTTTACTACCGGCCATCAGATGTATTGGAAGGAATTACAAGCTGATAATGTTTGGCCATATTATGAACACACCTTCAGTGGGATTCGAACCTGAAGCATCTGGCCTAGAGGTAAGGTTGCTAACCCACTGCGCCGCAAGACCTCTAGAAGATGGGTATCATCAAGATACTTGCATCCACCTTGCAGTGTCCACGTTTCATAGAATCCATACAAGGCAGAAGGAGGCCATTCGACCCATCAACTCTACACCCACTCTCCGAAAGGACATCTTACCCAGGTCCAACCCCCTGCCCTATCCCCGTAACCCTGCACACGGCTGATCCACTTAACCAACACAACTTTGGCCACTAAGGGGCAATTTATCATGGCCAATCCCCCTGACCTGCACATCTTTGGAGTGTGGGAGGAAACTGGAGCACCCGGGGAAAACCCACGCAAACACGGGGAGAATATGCAGACTCCATACAGACAGAATCGAGCCCAGGTCCCTGGTGCTGTGAGGCAGCAGTGCTAACTCACTGTGCCGCCAATTAATGTGACACTTCCCTGGCTATGTTTTGACAAGTATTATGTTCCCTGACCACAAGTAATAATGAAGTGAATCACCGAGCGTTCATATACCTTCAGACTGGTCTTTCTCCTCATGTTACCAGAACTGCTCTAGCTCCCGGATTTCCACTGCAAACTCTCTAGATGTAATTGTAAGTATTTTGGTTGATAATGAATGAGTTGCCCTCTTGCATCTCTCCTCGTTTTCCTTTCTGTTGAAGCCACAGAGAGAGAGATGTATAATGAGACTGTTCAGAATTGACCATTTTACACTGTAGCTGAAAGTCACAGTGATCCCCATTGTGTCTGTGTTTTATCATAGAATCCCTACAGTGCAGAAGGAGGCCATTCAGCGCATCGAGTCTGCACCAACCACAATCCCACTCAGGCCCTTTCCCCATAACCCCATGCATTTACCCAAGCTAGTCCGCCCTGACACTAAGGGGCAATTTAGCACGGCCAATCCACCTAACCCACACATCTTTGGACTGTGGGAGGAAACCGGAGCATCCGGAGGAAACCCACGCAGATACGGGGAGAATGTGCAGACTCCACCCAAGCCTGGAATTGAACCCGGGTCCCTGGCGCTGTGAGGCAGCAGTGCTAACCCACTGTGCCACTGTGCCGCCCTACTCAGGTTGTGTACTGATACTCTGAACTAGGGAAGAGGAAATTGACAGGTTTCTGCATTTGTTTAGCAACACACAAGGCGCTGCCACAAACCAGTTGCACCTTGAGGCACAGCCATTCTTAGAAGAGTAATTCTGTGTGAAGAGCCAGTGTCTGGCTGGTCCTGGGCACCTGTCTTTGCTGGAGAAAACCTTGGGCATTATTCTGAGTTGTATCATGGTGAATGAGTTGCTGGAAATGGGATGGTTTGATATCAGTTCCCTGGTAGGAGTTTTACCATCATGGTGCAGGGTTGCCATTGTGCCCACTAGCTTAAAAACTCTTCCTGCAAAATAGTAACAACTGCCCATTGGCAGCAAAATCTAACAGCGATTGAATTAGCCATTAGGGGAACTGAGCAAGTAAATCGAAGGCAGGCACAGGATGGATAGAACAAAACAAGAAGGGAGAAAGAAAACTGGTATTTCTGACTCGTTATGGCAGGTTCTCCCACTGCACTCTGTCTCTGAGCCCTCAGTGATAACTGCACTCTGAACAGGGACAGAACCAGGAGCGAGGAAAGCTAGTAAAACCCAGTCAAATATGAAATGTTGATTGTGAATTCTGTCTCTTACAGGACATGCAGGCGCTAGAAGAAGCTAATCTGATGGTTGAATTCATTGATGGGTGAGCTGGCCATGAACTCAAATTACAGTAAGGGTCCACAAGCTTGTAACTCCAGAACAATATCCGGCTCGATGCACCACAGGGTTCCAGGATCAGCTCCCACTGAGCTGATGCTAGCCAGGATAACACTGCGGAAGAGAGGCTGAGTGGTTTTATATATATATTGTGATCGGTTTACTGAGATGTTATATGTAAATTTGTACCGCACGTAGTTTGGATTTAATTTTTGGTGGGTCTCCTTTTGAGAACAAGACACACCCAACAGTATTTCCACAATTCTAATTTCATCAATCATTGTCAGAGAGGTTCAAAGCTCACAGTGCGAGCATGGACACTTGCAGAGTACAGCAAGGTCTCACTTTCCAGGTTAGGAGTACTCTCTCACTCCCGAGTTCAGGGAACACACTCACTCATTCCCGAGTTCAGGGAACACACTCACTCACTCCTGAGTTCAGGGAACACACTCACTCACTCCCGAGTTCAGGGAACACACTCACTCTTACTCCTGAGTTCAGGGAACACACTCACTCACTCCCAGGTTCAGGGAACACACTCACTCACTCCCAGGTTCAGGGAACACACTCACTCACTCCTAGATTCAGGGAACACTCACTCACTCCGGGTTCAGGTAACGCACTCACACGCACTCCTGGATTTAGGGAACACACTCACTCTCAGTCCCAGGCTCAGGGAACACACTCACTCACTCCTGAGCTCAGGGAACACACTCACTCTCACTCAGAAGTTCAGGGAACACACTCACTCTCATTCCCGAGTCCAGGGAACACACTCACTCACTCCCGAGTTCAGGGAGAACACAGTCACTCACTCCCGAGTTCAGGGAACACACTCACTCTCACTCCCGAGTTCAGGGAACACACTCACTCACTCCCGAGTTCAGGGAACACACTCACTCCCGATTTCAGTTGGAAGGCGCGATGGAAGGAGGAAGTTGAGTGTTGCTGCATTGAGAACCAGTGTGGGTTCTAGAATCCGGGGATTGGTGAATGGTATTTGCTCCATGTTAGGATAGGGGGGCAGGTTTTTCCATGAACTCAGGTTCATTGCGGGTGGGCGATGGGAGGCTGACCACTAGAACACTGAAATAGTCAGGTTTGACCCATCACAGATTATAAAATGTAATACACGTTAGCAGCAATGCACAAATCCCTCGATTTTAAGTAAAATACCACTTTCCCTCATCTCCCCCCATAACTGAAGTCTTTTAACATTGGTACATTCTGATAGATTTCCTCTGCACCTTCTTTAATGTCTTTGGAAAGCCCGGTGTTGACCACAATACCCTGTCGAATCCTAACCAGTGTCTGTGGAAGCCTAGCTTAACCTCCTCGCTTCTGCATTCTATATGCTTTTATTAATAAAAGTCCAGAACCCTGTAAAACCTTTAACACCCATCTCTTCTTGTCTTGTCACCCGTAGATTTGTTTACGTACACATGCAGGTCTCCCTGTTCCTGCAGCCCTTCTTCAAATTGTCCCGTTGAGTTTGTGTTGCCTTTCCTCATTCTTCCTATTTTTCCACCTCTACCCCAGACAACCCCTCAAGTTAAGACCTTCTCCCCTGAAATCCTGATCGACTCCCTCACATCCCTCAAATTACCCATCTACTGCAGGCAAATGAAGGAACCTTCTGTCACGCGTGTGACTCCGATGGGAAGGTCTTTGGGCTTGGCTGTCATACAGGTGTGCGCACGCAGGGTGACTGATGTGACTCTGAAGAAGTCATATGGACTCAAAACATTAACTCTATTTCTCTCTCCAGAGATGCTGCCAGACCTGCTGAAACATTTCCTGTTTCAGAAACATAGAAGATAGGAGCAGGAGGAGGCCATTTGGCCCTTCGAACCTGCTCCGCCATTCATTACGATCATGGCTGATCATCCAACTCAATAGCCTAATCCTGCTTTCTCCCCATAACCTTTGATCCCATTTGCCCCAAGTGCTATATCCAGCCGCCTCTTGAATAAATTCAATGCTTTGGCATCAACTGCTTCCTGTGGTAATGAATTCCACAGGCTCACCACTCTTTGGGTGAAGAAATGTCTCCTCACCTCTGTTCTAAATGGTCTACCCTGAATCCTCAGACTGTGACCCCTGGTTCTGGACTCCCCCACCATCGGGAACATCCTTCCTGCATCTACCCTGTTTAGCCCTGTAAGAATTTTATAAGTCTCTATGAGATCCCCCCCTCATTCATCTGAACTCCAGCAAAAACAATCCTAACCTAGTCAACCTCTCCTCATACATCAGTCCCGCCATCCCCGGAATCAGCCTGGTAAACCTTCGCTGCACTCCCTCGAGAGCAAGAACATCCTTCCTCAGAAAAGGAGACCAAAACTGCACACAATACTCTAGGTGTGGCCTCACCAAGGCCCTGTATAATTGCAACAACACATCCCTGCTCCTGTGCTCGAAACCTCTCGCAATGGAGGCCAACATGCCATTTGCCTTCTTTACCGCCTGCTGCACCTGCAGACTTACCTTCAGTGACTGGTGCACAAGGACACCCAGCTCCCGCTGCACATTCCCCTCTCCCAGTTTACACCCATTCAGGTAGTAATCTGCCTTCTTGTTTTTTGCTTCCAAAGTGAATAACCTCACATTTATCCAAATTATGCTGCATCTGCCTTTGATTTGCCCACTCACCCAACCTGTCCAGATCATTCTGAAGGATCTCTGCATCCTCGTCACAGTTCACCCTCCCACCCAACTTGGTATCATCTGCAAACTTTGAGATGTTACATTTTTTTTCCCTTATCCAAATCATTAATATATATTGTGAATAGTTGGGGTCCCAGCACCGATCCCTGGGGCACCCCACTAGTTACTGCCTGCCAATTTGAAAAGAACCCATTAATTCCTACTCTTTTTTTCCTCTCTGCCAACCAGTTTTCTATCCATCTCAATACACTCACCCCGCCACCACCCCCCCACCCTCCCCCCCCAATCCCATGCCATTTAATTATGCCATCTTTAAAATAAGATCATAAAATGTAGGAGCAGGAGTAGGCCGTACGGCCCATCGGGTCTGCTCCACCGTTCAATGAGATTATGACTGATCTGATGTATAATCCTCAGCTTCACTTTCCCGCCTTATCCCCATCACCCTCAGCTCCTTTACTGATTAACAATCTGTCTGTCTCAGCCGTGAACATACTTAACGCCCCAGCCTCTACAGCCCTCTGCGGGAAAGAATTCCACAGATTCACTCCCCTCTGAGAGAAGAAATTCCTCCTCAGCTCTGTCTTCAATGGGCGACCCCCTCACTCTGAGATGATGCCCTCTGGTCCCAGACTCTCCCACACGGGGAAACAACCTCTCAACATCTACCCTGTCAAACTCACTGAGAATCCGATATGTCTCAATAGGGTCGCCTCTCATCCCTCTAAACTCCAATGAGCACAGGCCCAACCTACTCAGGATGTTGCCTGGTATGGTGGGAAAATCGTATGAGGAAAGGCTGAGGGGCTTGAGGTTGTTTTCGTTAGAGAGAAGGTTAAGAGGTGACTTAATAGAGGCTTACAAGATGATCAGAGGATTAGATAGGGTGGATAGTGAGAGCCTTTTTCCTCGGATGGTGATGGCTAACATGAGGGGACATAGCTTTAAATTAAGGGGTGAGAGATATAGGACAGATGTTAGAGGTAGGTTCTTTACTCAGAGAGTAGTAAGGGCGTGGAATGCCCTGCCTGCAGCGGTAGTGGACTCGTCAACATTAAGAGCATTCAAATGGTCATTGGATAAACATATGGATGACATTGGAATAGTGTAGGTTAGATGGGCTTTAGATTGGTTTCACTGGTCGGCGCAACATCAAGGGCCGAAGGGCCTGTACTGCGCTGTAATGTTCTATGTTCTACTTAACCTCTCCTTGTAAGAAAATCCCTCCATACCCGGGATCACCCTGGTGAACCTGCTGTGGACTGTCTCCAATAGTTTGATCTTGGGATGTGGGCAACACTGACCAGAAGGATTTTATTGCTGATCCCGAGTTGTCCTTGGAGTATTTAATATCAGCCGCATGTCATGAGATTGGGGCTACACATCAGCCAAACCAATAAGTGGGAACAATCTTCCATCGCTGATTATTAATAGGTGCCAAGAGCTGCCAGATTTCAGAGCAGAATCTGAACTCTCAAACCACCAGGCTATTTATAACTAACAGTAACAGTGAATATCTCCCATTTTCAACAGCTATCGTATGACATACTCAAATGAATGCAATGTCAGTGCCTCTGACACAGTCCGAACACCAGAATCTGAGAGCGAATACGAGCAACAGGTGAGAAATAGTATTTAAAACTGTTTGCAAATCACTTTGGATAGAGAGGCAGAGAGGGAACTCAAACCCAACTCACAGCGAGAGGCGGGAACTCAAACCCAACTCACAGCGAGAGGGAGAGAGGGAACTCAAACCCAACTCACAGCGAGGAGAGGGAACTCAAACCCAACTCACAGCGAGGGGAGGGAACTCAAACCCAACTCACAGCGAGGGGGAGAGAGGGTACTCAAACTCAACTCACAGCGAGAGGGGGAGAGGGAACTCAAACCCAACTCACAGCGAGAGGGAGAGAGGGAACTCAAACCCAACTCACAGCGAGAGGGGGAGAGGGAACTCAAACCCAACTCACAGCGAGAGGGGGAGAGGGAACTCAAACCCAACTCACAGCGAGAGGGGGAGAGGGAACTCAAACCCAACTCACAGCGAGAGGAGGGAACTCAAACCCAACTCACAGCGAGAGGGGGAGAGGGAACTCAAACCCAACTCACAGCGAGGGGAGGGAACTCAAACCCAACTCACAGCGAGAGGGGGAGAGGGAACTCAAACCCAACTCACAGCGAGAGGAGGGAACTCAAACCCAACTCACAGCGAGAGGCGGAGAGGGAACTCAAACCCAACTCACAGCGAGAGGGGGAACTCAAACCCAACTCACAGCGAGAGGAGGGAACTCAAACCCAACTCACAGCGAGAGGAGGGAACTCAAACCCAACTTACAGCGAGAGGGGGAGAGGGAACTCAAACCCAACTCACAGCGAGAGGCGGAGAGGGAACTCAAACCCAACCCTCAGCGAGGGACGGGGAACCCAACCCAACTCACAGCGAGAGGGGGGGGGAACCCAACCCAACTCACAGCGAGGGGGGGGGGGGGGGGAACCCAACCCAACCCAACTCAACTCACAGCGAGGGGGGGGGGGGGGGCGGTAACTCAACCCAACTCACAGTGAGGGGGGGGGAACCCAACCCAACTCACAGCGAGAAGGGGGGAACCCAACCCAACTCACAGCGAGAAGGGGGGAACCCAACCCAACTCACAGCGAGAGGTGGGGGGGAACCCAACCCAACTCACAGCGAGAAGGGGGGAACCCAACCCAACTCACAGCGAGAAGGGGGGAACCCAACCCAACTCACAACGAGAGGTGGGGGGGGAACCCAACCCAACTCTCAGCGAGGGGGGGGGGGGGGGGGGTGCGGGGAACCCAACCCAACCCAACTCACAGCGAGGGGGGGGACCCAACCCAACTCACAGCGAGGGGGGGGAACCCAACTCACAGCGAGAAGGGGGGAACCCAACCCAACTCACAGTGAGGAGTTCTATGGCTTGGTCATAGAAGACAGAGGGTGGTAGTGGAAGGGTCTTTTTCCGGCTGGAGGCCTGTGACTAGTGGTGTACCGCAGGGCTCTGTATTGGGACCTCTGCTGTTTGTGATTTATATAAATGATCTGGAAGAAGGAGTAACTGGGGTGATCAGTAAGTTTGCGAACGACACAAAACTGGCAGGACTTGCAGATAGTGAGGAACATTGTCAGAGGCTACAGAAGGATATAGATAGGCTGGAAATTTGGGCAAGGAAATGGCAGATGGAGTTCAATCCTGATAAATGCGAAGTGATGCATTTTGGTGGGAATAATGTAGGGAGGGCCTACACGATAAATGGAAGAACCATAAAGGGTGTAGAGTCGCAGAGGGACCTGGGTGTGCAAGTCCACAGATCTTTGAAGGTGACGTCACAGGTGGAGAAGGTGGTGAAGAAGGCATATGGCATGCTTGCCTTTATAGGACGGGGCATAGAGTATAAGAGTTGGGGTCTGATGTTGCAGATGTATAGAACGTTGGTTCGGCCGCATTTGGAATACTGCGTCCAGTTCTGGTCGCCACACTACCAGAAGGACGTGGAGGCTTTGGAGAGAGTACAGAGGAGGTTTACCAGGATGTTGCCTGGTATGGAGGGGCTTGGTTATGAGGAGAGATTGGGGAAACTGGGGTTGTTCTCCTTGGAAAGACGGAGGATGAGGGGAGACTTAATAGAGGTGTATAAAATTATGAAAGGCATAGATAGGGTGAACGGTGGGAAGCTTTTCCCCGGGTCGGTGGTGACGTTCACGAGGGGTCATAGGTTCAAGGTGAAGGGGGGGAGGTTTAACACAGATATCAGAAGGACATATTTCACACAGAGGGCCGTGGGGGCCTGGAATGTGTTGCCGGGCAAGGTGGTGGAGGCGGACACACTGGGAACGTTTAAGACTTATCTAGACAGCTATATGAACGGAGTGGGAATGGAGGGATACAAAAGAGTGGTCTAGTTTGGACCAGGGAGTGGCGCGGGCTAATTGTTCCTGGTTTCTCGTTTCAAGGCTTCATTCTATGATCATCTTGCTGGTGCCAGTACAGAGCGAGACTGCGGATAGTTGGGAACCTGTCTCGGGGGCAGGGAATTCATATGGTGTTCGTGGAAGTGGAAATGACTAGGGTTGGGAAGCATTTTCCGATCAGGGCCATTGTGATCTCCTGGACTCGTTTCGATCGCCTCAGGGGGTCGGAGAGGAATTTCCCAGATTTTTTTCCCCCATATTGGCCCTGGGGTTTTCACTCTGGGTTTTCGCCTCTCCCTGGAGATCACATGGTCTGGAATGGGGGGGTGGGGGTGAGTTAATAGGTTGTGATGAATAAAGCATCGTAGCTGTGAGGGACAGCTCGGTGGATAGGATATTGGTATGTAGATAGGCTGGAAAATTGGGCGGGGATCCTGGATTCAGGATTCAATCCTGGACCGGGGAGCGGCGCGGGCTTGGAGGGCCGAAGGGCCTGTTCCTGTGCTGTATTGTTCTTTGTCTGTTCTTTGAGGAGGGGGGGAACCCAACCCAACTCACAGTGAGGGGTGGAGCGGGGCAGGATCAGAACTCAACTTTTTAACCTGGTTTTTAACTCCTCATTCTGAACAGAGCTTGCAACATCTCTTTCTGCTCATTATCTGTGTTTGTGTAGGGGTCCGATCTGATGGTTTAATTGGAGCACGCAGGCTCTGTGTCCCCAATGTATGGAAGCAGTTTCCAATTCTTCACTTTGCAATAGAACCTCTGCGAATGCACGTCCAGTTCAAAATCTTCGGCCTATTGTTTGATTTGATCTTTTTGACAAATAGCTCATGAACCAATGGTGTCTCAGTGCCCACTTCAGTGGGGCGGCACGGCGGCACAGTGGTTATCGCTGCTGCCTCATAGCGCCAGGACCCGGGTTCGATTCCGGCCTTGGGTCACTGCGCAGAGTCTGCACGTTCTCCCCGTGTCTGCGTGGGTTTCCTCCGGGTGCTCCAGTTTCCTCCCACACTCCAAAGATGTGCAGGTTAGGGGGATTGGCCATGCTAAATTCTCCCTTAGTGTCAGGAGGACTAGCAGAATAAACACTTTGGGTAACAGGACAAGGCCTGGGTGTGAATGTGGTCGGTGCAGGCTCAGTGGGCTGAATGGCCTCCTCTTGCACTGTAGGGATTCTATGATTTATGGTTCTGATCAGCTGAGGCTTCCTCAGCAGCACCATTCAGCGAGATTTCAGGGAAACGTGATTGAACAGGGAGGAGAGGGGATCCATTCTCCTCTTCCCATGTATCCTTAATACCTCCATGCCTTCAATCTTATTGCAATGTTGAGATATATTCAATGTAACTTTCAATAGTAGACCACCGCCCAGACTTTAAACTTCAGATTGACATTTAGCTTCACAGCAACAGAAAGCTAAGTTATGATGTAAAAGCAGAAAGTGATGGGGGTACTCAGCTGTGGAGAGAGAAACAGAGTTGGTGTTTTACAGCATATTCGACTCGACGCAGTCCTGCTGAGTATTTCCAGCATTCCCTGTTATTTCAGATTGTTGGCATTCGCAGTATTTTGCTCCTTATGCTATGTTACTACACTGGGATATCATGATGCTTCAACCTAGAACAGGGCAAGGAATCTGGCACTATATTGAATTTATACTGGTTGCAAATCAACTGTAGCTAAGTATGTAACATGTTTGAAATGTTTCTGGTAAACACGGACACACGCTGTTTCCTTTTTCTTTAGACTTTTATTTATATATTTCTTTTCAAGACCACCAGAAATCCCAAAACATTTTATAGCCTCTTTTGAAGTGTAGTCACTGTTGGAACCACTGTGCCACTGTTGGTATGGTGGCACAGTGGTTAGCACTGCTGCCTCACAGCGCCAGGGACCGGTTTCAATTCCCGGCTCGCGCCACTGTCTGTGCAGAGTCTGCACGTTCTCCCCGTGTCTGCGTGGGTTTCCTCCGGGTGCTCCGGTTTCCTCCCAAAGGTGTGTCGGTTAGGTGCATTGGCCGTGCTAAATTCTCCCTCGGTGTACCCGAGCAGGTGGAGCAACTCGGGGATTTTCGCAGTGACTTCATTCAGTGTTAATGTCACCCTACTTGTGACACTAATAAATAAACTTAAGACTTAAACTTAATGCAGGAAATGCGTCAGCCAATTTGTGCACAGTGAGCAAGTTGTCTCAAACTCTAAACACGATTAATCACACTTCGAGAGGACCTAGCATAGTGATTTACTGTCAATACAACTGAACAGAGCTCAGTGGCTGAACAAGCTATTGAATTTGATTCTATTGCTGTCTCTCTCTCTCTCTCTCTCTCTCTCTCTCTCTTCCTTCCCCCCCCCCCCCCCCCCCCCCCCCCCCCATTTCAGGATGAAGCTGATGAGGACAGGGATTTGCAGGACTGAAGAGAAACTGTGTCTTACCAAGAACTGACCATTGGAGTAACCATCCTGTACCATCGAGCCTGTCCCACAGCAACTGTTAACCATTTGATTTAAAAATAAAATCAAACGGGTACTTGAGTATTATATAAATAATGAGATTTCTTAAAAGGCAATTTATTCACCTTTTTGCTCGGTCAGAGATACTGCTTCAAGTTATCCTGGACAGTATTTCCCATAGATGTCCTTATCAACAAAGAAACATTCTTTGGGTCTGAATATGTAAGGATAGAGGGATAAGAAATATCCAAATTGTTTTTGTTCTAGGCAGCAGGTAATAAGGAAGGAATTCATTTCGCCGTGAATATTAGCTCCACTATTATAGTCCAACTTGGCTGGTGTGTAATTTGCAACGTGTTTCAGGTTAATAGGAATTCTTGAAATGTAATAAATGGGTTTTACCAAACCAAAGCATGTGTTTATTCCATAACGCAGGTCGGAAGCAGCCACAGGTTTCAGTTTGTGAATTTCCTACTCCAAGGCCTCAGTCAGCCAAACAGTGAGACTTTACCAATACAGACACGATCAGCCAATAGTACATTACAGTCAATCCCAGAGAAACACAGGCAGCTTCAGGCACATGGCCTCTCCCACAGCAACACTCAGCAATGACCCCCCCCTCCCACACTCAGCAATGACCCCCCCTTCCCTCACTCAGCAATGACCCCCCTCCCACACTCGGCAATGACCCCCCTCCCACACTCGGCAATGACCCCCCTCCCACACTCGGCAATGACCCCCCTCCCACACTCGGCAATGACCCCCCTCCCACACTCGGCAATGACCCCCCTCCCACACTCGGCAATGACCCCCCTCCCACACTCGGCAATGACCCCCCTCCCACACTCAGCAATGACCCCCTCCCACACTCAGCAATGACCCCCCTCCCTCACTCAGTAATGGAGTTGTCCCTGCCTTCTGGAAGCTGATGGCATCACCACAGCTTCAGGATTGTCCTGAAATTACCAGCAATTAAAGATTAATATCTTAGACGTGAGCCGCACACGGGGAAAGCAAACTGTACAAGTTGTTAAATTGTGTTTTTTTCTCTTTGGACACCTTTATGCAGAGAGGACTATTTGACCAAGAGAGGCACTTGGAGCTGGGAAGTCATTGTGACGATCAGGCAATTCTTAGCAGGGTGGCATAGTGGTTAGCACAGTGGCACAGAGCGGCATGGTGGCACAGTGGTTAGCGCTGCTGCTTCACAGCTCCAGGGACCCGGGTTCAATTCTGGCGACTGTGTGTGTGGAGTTTGCACGTTCTCCCCATGTCTGTGTAGGTTTCCTCCCACACTTCAAAGATGTGCAGTCTAGGTGGACTGGCCATATTAAATTGCCCCTTCGTGTCCAAAGATGTGTAGATTAGATGGATTAGCCATGGTAAATGTGTGGGGAGCCTGGGTGAGATAATCTTGATGTGGAGATGCCAGTGTTGGACTGGGGTAAACACAGTAAGAAGTCTCACAACACTAGGTTAAAGTCCAACAGATTTATTTGGTAGCAAATACCATAAGCTTTTGGAGCACTGCTCCTTCGTCAGATGGAGTGGAAATGTCATAACCACTCCATCTGACGAAGGAGCAGTGCTCCGAAAGCTTATGGTATTTGCTACCAAATAAATCTGTTGAACTTTAACCTAGTGTTGTGAGACTTCTTACTGAGATAATCTTGTCAGAGAGGTGGTGCAGACTTGATGGGCCGAATGGCTTCTTCTGCGCTGTAGGGATTCTGACAAATTGCAAAAATGAGAATGTAATAAATCTGCCTTGTCCCTGTCGATCTGTCTGCAGCTCCTGTCACAGTTAATCACACCATGCTCCTCCAAAGTTTCTCCCTTGTCCGGCTGGGTACAATTGCACCTAGTTCCATTCTTACTCTCATTGTCACCGACAATTGTCATCAATGGCTTCTCAACTTGTTACCATTGATGCCTCCCAAGGATTGAATCTTGGCTCCCTCCTATTTCCCATCTATAATCTGCCCCTTTCAATTTCATCTGTAAACACAACAAATAATAACATCATGGCGGGGTGAGAAATAAACAAAGAAATAACTGATGCATGTAAAACTGGTACAGCAATTATCATGGGGGATTTTAACCTACATGTCGATTGGTCAAACCAGGTCGGTCAAGGCGCAGCCTTGAGGAGGAGTTCATAGAATGTATCCACGATAGTTTACTTGAACAGTATGTCATGGAACCTACGAGGGAGCAAGCTATCCTAGATCTGGTCCTGTGTAATGAGACAGGAATAATTAATGATCTTACAGGGACCCTCTAGGAAGAAGTGATCACAGTATGGTTGAATTTAAAATACAGATGGAGCGTGAGGAGGTAAAATCCAATACCAGTGTCTTATGCTTAAACAAAGGAGACTACAATGGGATGAGGGAGGAGTTGGCTAAGGTAGACTGGGAGCAAAAACTTTATAGTGGGACAATTGAGGAACAGTGGAGGACTTTCAAAGCGATCTTTCACAATGCTCAGCAAAAGTATATACCAGTGATAAGGAAGAACTGTAGGAAGAGGGCTAATCAGGCATGGATATCTAAGGAAATAAAGGAGGGAATCAAATTGAAAGAAAATGCATACAAAGTGGCAAAGATTAGTGGGAAACTGGAGGATTGGGAAATCTTTAAAGGTCAACAGAAAGCCACAAAAAAATCTATAAAGAAAAGTAAGATGGATTATGAGAGTAAACTAGCTCAGAATATAAAAACAGATAGCAAAAGTTTCTACAAATATATAAAACGAAAAAGAGTGGCTAAAGTAAACATTGGTCCTTTAGAGGATGAGAAGGGGGATGTAATAACTGGAAATGAGGAAATGGCTGAGGTATTGAACAGGTATTTTGTGTCGGTCTTCACAGTGGAAGATACAAATAACATGCCAAAAATTGATGACAGGAAGGCTATGGCAGGTGAGGACTTGGAAACTATCATTATCACGAAAGAGGTAGTGTTGGGCAAATTAATGGGGCTAAAGGTAGACAAGTCTCCTGGCCCTGATGGAATGCATCCCAGGGTACTAAAAGAGACGGCAGGGGAAAAAGCAAATGCACTAGTGGTAATTTACCAAAATTCACTGGACTCTGGGGTGTTTCCCGCAGATTGGAAAACAGCAAATGTGACGCCACTGTTTAAAAAAGGAGGTAGACAAAAGGTAGGTAACTATACCGGTTAGCTAAACCTCTGTAGTGGGGAAAATGCTTGAATCTATTATCAAGGAAGAAATAGCGAGACATCTGGATATAAATTGTCCCATTGGTAAGACGCAGCATGGGTTCATGAAGGGCAGGTCATGTTTGACTAATTTACTGGAATTCTTTGAGAACATTACATGTGCAGTGGACAACGGGGAACCTGTGGATGTGGTGTATCTGGATTTCCAGAAGGCAGTTGACAAAGTGCCGCACAAAAGGCTGCTGCATAAGATAAAGGTGCACGGTGTTACGGGTAATGTATTAGCATGGATAAAGGATTGGTTAACTAACAGAAAGCAAAGAGTGGGGGTAAATGGGTGACCAAGTGTAGTGTGTCAAAGTTCGTAGATGACACTGAGATGAGTGGCAGAGCAAAGTGCAGAGGACACTGAAAGTCTGCAAAGGGATATAGATAGTCTAAGTGGGTGGGTGAGGGTCTGGCAGATGGAGAACAATGTTGGTAAATGTGAGATCATCCATTTTGGTAGGAATAACAGCAAAATGGGCTTTTATTTAAATGGTAAAAAATTGCAGCAAGCTGCTGTGCAGAGGGACCTGGGTGTCCTTGTACAGGAATCTCAAGGAGTTGGTTTGCAGGTGCAGCAGGTAATTAAGAAGGCAAATGGAATTTTGTCCTTCATTGCTAGAGGGATGGAGTTTAATAACAGCGAGGTTATGTTGCAGCTGTATAAGGTGCTGGTGAGGCCACACCTGGTGTACTGTGTACAGTTTTGGTCTCCTTACTTGAGAAAGGATATACTGGCACTGGAGGGGGTGCAGAGGAGATTCACTAGGTTGATTCTGGAGTTGAGAGGGTTGGCTTATGAGGAGAGACTGAGTAGACTGGGGCTATACTCACTGGAATTCAGAAGAATGAGGGGAGGCCTTATAGAAACATATAAGATTATGAAGGGAATAGATAAGATAGAAGCAAGGAGGTTGTTTCCACTGAGTGGGTGAAACTAGGGGGCAGAGCTTCAAAATAAGGGGGAGCAGATTTAGGACTGAGTTGTGGAGAACTTCTTCACCCAATGGGTTGTGAATCCCAATGAAGCAGTTGAGGCTACCTCATTGAATGTTAAGGCAAAGATAGATAGATTTTTGAACAGTAAAGGAATTTAGGGTTATGGTGAGCGGGCGGGTAAGTGGAGCTGAGTCCACAAAAAGATCAGCCATGATCTTATTGAATGGCAGAGCAGGCTCGAGGGGCCAGATGGCCCACTCCTGCTCCTAGTTCTTATGTTCTAACATCAGTTTCCACATGTACCCCAACAACATCCTCGCCACCACCTCCATCTCACTGCTCCACTGTCTGGAAATTATCAGACTGCTTGCCAGACATCCAGTATTGGATAAACAGAAATTTCCACCAACGTTGGGAAGATTGAAGCCGTTGTCTTGATCCCTGCCACAAGCCTGGCTCCCTCGCCATCGACCCCGCAACTGTCTGAAACTGAACAAGACTGTTCAGCAGCCTCGGTGTCACATTGGACCGAAATTAAGCTTTCAGCCATAAAACCATGTGATCTCTAAGACTGCCTGCCTCCATCCGGTAGCACAGTGGTTAGCACTGCTGCTTCACAACTCCAGGGTACCGGGTTCGATTCCCGACTCGGGTCACTGTCTGTGTGGAGTTTGCACATTCTCCTCGTGTCTGCGTGGGTTTCCTCCGGGTGCTCCGGTTTCCTCCCACAGTCCAAAGATGTGCAGGCTAGGTTGATTGGCCAGGTTAAAAATTGTCCCTTAGAGTCCTGAGATGCGTAGGTTAGTGGGATTAGTGGGTAAATATGTGGGGGTAGGGCCTGGGTGGGATTGTGGTCGGTGCAGACTCGATGGGCCGAATGGCCTCCTTCTGCACTGTAGGGTTTCTATGATTTCTATGATCCCCACATCACCACCCCTGCCTCCGCTGTGCTGTTGCTGAAACCCATATCCGTGCTGTTACTACCTCCAGATTTAACTATTCTAACCTACTCCTGGTCAAAACTCTCCTGCCTGTGTCCCAACTCGCAACATGTCCCATTTACCCATCACCCCTCTGCTTGCCCATGTACATTCGCCCCCAGTTAGGCAGCGCCTCGATTTTAAAAAGATCCTTGTTTTACAATTCTTCCATGGCCTTCCCCCCCCGCCCCATCTCTGTAACCTCCACCTGCCCGATAACCCTCCCAGATATCTGCACTCCTCTAATTCCAGCCTCTTGGGATTTTAATTGCTCCACTGTTGGTGATCATTGCTGGACAGCTGTCCATGCCCTAAGCTCTAAAAGTCCCTCCCTAAAACCTCTTGACCTTACCATCCTACTTAAAGCCTCCCTCTTTGACCAAGCTTTTGGTAACCTGCCCCAATATATCTCGAGAGGCTCGGTGTAATCGTTTGTTTTCCAATGTGAAGTATCTCAAAGAACAAAGAACAGTACAGCACAGGAAACAGGCCCTTCGGCCCTCCAAGCCTGTGCCGCTCCTTGGTCCAACTAGACCAATCGTTTGTATCCCTCCATTCCCAGGCTGCTCATGTGACTATCCAGGTAAGTCTTAAACGATGTCAGCGTGCCTGCCTCCACCACCCTACTTGGCAGCGCATTCCAGGCCCCCACCACCCTCTGTGTAAAAAACATCCCTCTAATATCTGAGTTATACTTCGCCCCTCTCACCTTGAGCCCGTGACCCCTCGTGATCATCACCTCCGACCTGGGAAAAAGCTTCCCACTGTTCACCCTATCTATACCCTTCATAATCTTGTATACCTCTATTAGATCTCCCCTCATTCTCCGTCTTTCCAAGGAGAACAACCCCAGTCTACCCAATCTCTCCTCATAGCTAAGACCCTCCATACCAGGCAACATCCTGGTAAACCTTCTCTGCACTCTCTCCAATGCCTCCACGTCCTTCTGGTAGTGCGGCGACCAGAACTGGACGCAGTACTCCAAATGTGGCCTAACCAGCATTCTATACAGCTGCATCATCAGACTCCAGCTTTTATACTCTATACCCCGTCCTATAAAGGCAAGCATACCATATGCCTTCTTCACCACCTTCTCCACCTGCGTTGCCACCTTCAAGGATTTGTGGACTTGCACACCTAGGTCCCTCTGTGTTTCTATACTCCTGATGACTCTGCCATTTATTGTATAACTCCTCCCTACATTATTTCTTCCAAAATGCATCACTTCGCATTTATCCGGATTAAACTCCATCTGCCACCTCTCCGCCCAATTTTCCAGCCTATCTATATCCTGCTGTATTGCCCGACAATGCTCTTCGCTATCCACAATTCCAGCCATCTCACAGTGTTTTATTATGTTAAAGACGCTATATGAATACAGATTATTGTTACCATGGAGTTTATGGTTCACATGTCAAGGTAATCAACCTAGGTAAATAGTTTAGAAATCATAGGAACCCTACAGTGCAGAAGGAGGCCATTCGGCCCATCGAGTCTGCAGCGACCACAATCCCACCCAGGCCCTACCCCCACATATTTACCCGCTAATCCCTCTAACCTACACATCCCAGGACTCTAAGGGGCAATTTTTAACACATTCAAATGCTATATTTTCATATGAGCAAGTCCAGCAATGTTCTGGAGGCTTTTTTAAAAAATTCATTTATGGGACAAGCGCATCGCTGGTTAGGTCAGCATTTATTGCCTTTGAGAAGGAGCTGCCTTCTAGACCCGCTGCAGTCCCTGGTGTAGGTACACCCACAGTGCTGGTAGGAGGGGAGGGGATTCTGGGATTTTGACCCAGTGAAAGTGAAGGAATGGCCGATACATTTCCGAGTCAGGATGGTGAGTGGCTTGAAGGGGAACCTCCAGGTTGTGGTTTTCCCATGTATCTGCTGCCCTTGTCCTTCTATACGGTAATTGTCGTGGATTTGGAACATGTCGTCTAAGGAACCTTGGTGAGTTGCTGCAGTGCATCTTGTAGATGTTACACATGGCTGCCACTTTTTGTCAGTGATGGAGGGAGTGAATGGGGTGCCAATCAAGTGGGCTGCTTTAACCTGGATGGTGTGGAGCTTCTCAAATGTTGTTGGAGCTGCACTCATCCAGGCAAGTATTCCATCAAACCCCTGACTTGTGCCTTGTAGATGGTGGACTGGCTTTCGGGCGAGTTATTTACTGCAGGATTCCCAGCCTCTGACCTGCTCTTGTTGCCATTGTATTTATATGGCTGGGTCCAGTTCAGTTTTTGGTCAATGGTAACCCCCAGGATGTTGATAGTGGGGGGGGGTTCAGTGATGGTAATGCCAATGAATGTTAAAGGGGCAATGGTTAGATTCTCTCTTATTGGAGTTGGTCATTGCCTGGCACTTGTGTGATGCGAATGTAACTTGCCCTTTGTCAGCCCAAGCCTGGATATATTGCCCAGGTCTTGCTGCCTTTGGACATGGACCGCTTCAGTATTTGTACTTTATTGGCTGTAAAGTGCTTTACAACACTCTGAAGTCATGAAAGATGCTAAGGCCACTCTTGGAGCACTGTGTACAATTCTGCTCGCCCTGCTATAGGGAGGATGTTATTAAACTGGAAACGGTGCAAAAAAGATTGATACCACGATTCAAGATGGATACCACCATCACACGTGAGAACACCACCCACCAGGTACACGGTACATACTCATGCGACTTGGTCAACGTTGTCTACCTGATACGCTGCAGGAAAGGATGTCCCGAGGCTTGGTACATCGGCGAGACCATGCAGACACTACGACAATGGATGAATGGACACCGCTCGACAATCACCAAGCAGGAGTGTTCCCTTCCTGTCGGGGAACACTTCATGATCTTCGGGTAAGCGTTCTCCAAGGCGGCCTTCATGACATACGACAAGGCAGAGTTGCTGAGCAGAGACTGATAACCAAAAAATAAAATAAAAGAATGCTGCTCCCCTGCCACATCCCTCCCGGGCTGGATACTGCCTCCCCCTGGCCCCCATGGACATTGGACCCTCCCTCAATGTTACTGACCCCCTTATCCCCCCCACCCCTCACCACCCAGACCAATTGCGCCCCCTTCTCCCCCACCAATCACAGACAGAGTGGCAGGGATCCCCTCACCCCCCCAACCCAGACCCACCTGCACATGACCCCCATCTCCCCCTGACTCCGATGGCTATGACACCTCCTGTGATGTAATATTTTTTGTGCTTTGTTCTATGTTCAATGGAGAAATGTCAAGCCACATTCTGGCATCCCAGATTCCTCTCCCTCCCTTGTACTTAACCTTGTGTCCTGTGTTGCAGGAAGAGATCTGGATGCGCCTGGGCCATCTGGACTCCAGGCCCCAACTGCAGCTCCCACCCACCCTGAGACTGACAGCTCCGAAGACTCCTCAGAGGAAGCAAGTAAAGGGACCTCCGAGAGTGGCACAGTTTTGGCATCAGCTTCCACCTCACAGCTCACCATCCCAGATACTCTCACATCAGTGGGTCCAGTTAGTGGTGAGGCTTCTGGGTCACACTCTAGTGAGCACGATACATCTGATAACATATATCGGGTGGAGGAGGGAACGTCCGAGGCCTCTGGAACACAGGAGCCTGTGTCACAGGTCAATGGAGAGTGCAGGAGGGCATGCCAGGAGCAGCATCAGGCATACCTAAAAATGAGGTATCAACTTGGTGAAGCTACAACACAGGACTACTTGCATACCAAATAGCAAAAACAGCAAGTGATAGACAGAGCTAAGCGATCCCACAACCAATGGATCAGATCTAAGCTCTGCAGTCCTGCCACATCCAGCTGTGAATGATGGTGGACAATTAAACAACTCACTGGAGGAGGCGGCTCCACAAATATCCCCATCCTCAATGATGGAGGAGCCCAGCACATCAGTGCAAAAGATAAGGCTGAAGCACTCGCAGCGATCTTCAGCCAGAAGTGCCAAGTGGATGATCCATCTCGACCTCCTCCAGTGGTCCCCAGCATCTCAGATGCCAGTCTCCAGCCAATTCGATTCATAGAACATAGAAAAAATACAGCACAAACAGGCCCTTCGGCCCACAAGTTGCGCCGGTCATGTCCCTACCTACCTAGGCCTATATATAGGCTTACCTATAACCCTCAATCCTATTAAGTCCCATGTACTCATCCAGAAGTCTCTTAAAAGACCCTATCGAGTTTGCCTCCACCACCACTGACGGCAGCCAATTCCACTCACCCACCACCCTCTGAGTGAAAAACTCACCCCTGACATCTCCTCTGTACCTACTCCCCAGCACCTTAAACCTGTGTCCTCTCGTAGCAGCCATTTCAGCCCTGGGAAAGAGCCTCTGAGAATCCACCCGATCTATACCTCTCAACATCTTGTACACCTCTATCAGGTCACCTCTCATCATTCGTCTCTCCAAAGAGAAAACACCGAGTTCCCTCAGCCTATCCTCATAAGGCATGCCAACCAATCCAGGCAACATCCTTGTAAATCTTCTCTGCACCCTTTCAATCATTTCCACATCTCTCCTGTAATGAGGCGACCAGAACTGAGCACAGTACCCCAAGTGGGGTCTGACGAGGGTCTTATATAGCTGCATCATTATCTCCCGACTCCGAAACTCAATCCCTCGATTGATAAAGGCCAGCACACCATACGCCTTCTTAACCACCTCCTCTACCTGCGGGGCCGATTTAAGAGTCCGATGGACCCGGACCCCAAGGTCCTTCTGATCCTCTACACTGCTAAGAGTCTTACCCTTGATATTATATTCCTTCATCCCATTTGACCTGCCAAAATGGACAACTACACATTTATCCGGGTTGAAGTCCATCTGCCACTTCTCCGCCCAGTCTTGCATCCTATCTATGTCACGCTGCAGCTTCTGACATCCCTCCAACCATCGTGTCGTCGGCAAACTTACCAACCCATCCCTCCACTTCCTCATCCAGGTCATTTATGAAAATGACAAACAGCAAGGGTCCCAGAACAGATCCCTGGGGCACTCCACTGGTGACCGACCTCCATTCAGAAAAAGACCCATCTACAACCACTCTCTGCCTTCTGCAGGCAAGCCAGTTCTGAATCCACAAGGCAACAGCCCCTTGGATCCCATGCCCTGCTCACTTTCTCTAGAAGTCTTGCAAGGGGAACCTTATCGAACACCTTGCTGAAGTCCATGTAAACCACATCTACCGCTTTTCCTTCGTCAATGTGTTCAGTCACATTTTCAAAGAACTCCACCAGGCTCGTAAGGCACGATTTGCCTTTGACAAAGCCGTGCTGACTACTTTTGAGCATACTAAACTTCTCTAAATGTTCATAAATCCTGTCCCTCAGGATCTTCTCCATCAACTTACCAACCACTGAGGTTAGACTCACCAGTCGGTAATTTCCTGGGCTATCCCTATTCCCTTTCTTGAATATAGGAACCGCATCCGCAATCCTCCAATCCTCCGGAACCTCTCCCGTCTCCATCGACAACGCAAAGATCATCGCCAGAGGCTCTGCAATCTCTTCCCTCGCCTCCCACAGTAACCTGGGGTACATCCCATCTGGTCCCGGCGACTTATCTATCTTGATGCTATTCAAAATTTCCAACACATCCTCTTTCTTAATGTCCACATACTCAATCTTTTCAGTCCGCCTCAATCCTGTAGTACAACCACCCAGGTCTTTTTCCACCGTGAAGGCCGAGGTAAAATATTCATTAAGCATCTCATAGAAACCCTACAGTACAGAAAGAGGCCATTCGGCCCATCGAGTCTGCACCGACCACAATCCCACCCAGGCCCTACCCCCATATCCCTACCCCCATATCCCTACATATTTACCCACTAATCCCTCTAACCTACACATCTCAGGACACTAAGGGCAATTTCTTTTAGCATGGCCAATCAACCTAACCCGCACATCTTTGGACTGTGGTAGGAAACCGGAGCACCCGGAGGAAACCCACGCAGACACGATGAGAATGTGCAAACTCCACACAGACTGTGACCCAAGCCGGGAATCGAACCCAGGTCCCTGGAGCTGTGAAGCAGCAGTGCTAACCACTGTGCTACCGTGCCGCCCTGCTATTTCTTCCGGTTCTGTACAGACTTTCTCACCTTCATCTTTTATAGGTCCTATTCCTTCACATCTTATCCTTTTACTCTTCACATATTTATAGAACGCCTTAGGGTTCTCCTTAATCTTACCTGCCAAGGCCTTCTCGTGACCCCTTCTGGCTCTCCTAATTTCTTTCTTAAGTCCCTTCCTACAAGGCGTATACTCATCTAGATCCCTATCATTGCCGAGCTCTCTGAACCTTTTGTACGTTTTCCTTTTCTTTCTCACTAGGTTCAGCGCAGCTTTCGTGCACCACGGTTCCCGTAACCTACCAACACCTCCCTGTCTCATCGGAACATTGTCATGCAGAACTCCAGACAAACAGTTCTTGAAAATCTGCCACCTATATTCATTCC
Organism: Mustelus asterias; assembly: GCF_964213995.1. Taxonomy (NCBI): domain Eukaryota; kingdom Metazoa; phylum Chordata; class Chondrichthyes; order Carcharhiniformes; family Triakidae; genus Mustelus; species Mustelus asterias. The sequence continues at coordinate 45,811,246 of NC_135824.1, read as the reverse complement.
ATGTGATATCAAGAAACGGTTGGAGGCACTGGATACTGCAAAGACAATGGGCCCTGATAACATTCCGGCAATAGTACTCCAGAACTTGCCGCTCCCCTAGCCAAGCTCTTCCAGTACAGTTAGAACACTGGCATCTACCCAACAATGTAGAAAATTACACAAAAAGCAGGACAAATCTAACCCAGCCAATTACCGTCCAATCAGTCTACTCTTGATCATCAGTAAAGTGATGGGAGGGGTCATCAATAGTGCGATCAAGCAGCACCTGCTCAGCAATAACCTGCTCAGTGACACCCAGTATGGGTTTCACCAGGGTCACTCAGATCCTGACGGCAATAATCATGGGGGACTTCAACATGCACATTGACTGGCAGACTCAAGTCGGTAAGGGTGGAATGAAGGAAGAGTTCTTAGAATGCTGTCGGGGTAGTTTCCTTGAACAGCATGTTACGGAACCGACGAGGGAACGAGCTATTTTGGATCTGGTATTGTGTAACGAGGTAGGTAGAATTAAGGATCTTATTGTGAAGGACCCTCTTGGGTCTAGTGACCACAATATGGTCGAATTTCTGATTCAGATGGAAGAGGAGAAAGTTTGGTCCCAAACCAGTGTCCTCTGTTTGAACAGAGGGAAATATGATAGGATGAGGGATGAATTGGCTAAGGTAGACTGGGAGAGCAGGCTGGCAGGTAGGATAGCTGAGGAACAGTGGAGGATTTTTCAGGAGATCCTTTTCAGTTCTCAGCAAAAATATATTCCAGCAAAAAACAAGGATTGTAAGAAAAGGGAGAACCAGCCGTGGATAACGAAGGAAATAAAGGAGAGTATTAAAATAAAAACAGCTGCGTACAGAGTGGCCAAAAATAGTGGAGAAACAAGTGATTGGGAAAAATTTAAGAAACAACAAAGAGAGACTAAGAAAGCGATAAAGAAAGGAAGGATAGACTATGAAGCTAGGCTAGCAATTAATATAAAAAATGATCGTAAAAGTTTTTATCAATATATAAAAAGGAATAGAGTGGCTAGAGTGAATGTTGGACCCTTGGAGGACGAGAGGGGGGAGTTAATAGTGGGAAATGAGGATATGGCTGAGTCTTTAAATAAGTTTTTTGTGTCGGTCTTCACGGTGGAGGACACAAATAGTTTGCCAAATATTAACGATAGAGGGTTGGCAGCAGGAGAAATACTTAATACAATTAATATTACCAGAGAGGCAGTGCTGGGTAGACTAATGGGACTGAAGGTGGACAAGTCCCCAGGTGCGGATGGAATGCATCCCAGGGTATTGAAAGAAATGTCAGAGGTAATAGTGGATGCGTTAGTGATTATTTATCAAAACTCGTTGCATTCTGGGGTAGTGCCGGTTGATTGGAAAACGGCTAATGTTACGCCGCTGTTTAAAAAAGGAAGGAGACAAAAGGCGGGTAACTATAGGCCGGTCAGCTTAACGTCTGTAGTAGGGAAAATGCTGGAATCCATTATTAAAGAGGAGATAGCAGGGCATCTGGATAGAAATGGTTCGATCAATCAGACGCAGCATGGATTCATGAGGGGAAAGTCGTGCTTGACGAACATGTTGGATTTTTATGAAGATGTGACTAGGGCGGTTGATGGAGGAGAACCGGTGGATGCGGTGTTTTTGGATTTCCAAAAGGCGTTTGATAAGGTGCCCCATAAAAGGCTGCTGAAGAAGATTAGGGCACACGGAGTTGGGGGTAGTGTGTTAAAGTGGATTGGGGACTGGCTATCCGACAGGAAGCAAAGAGTCGGAATAAATGGGTGTTTTTCCGGTTGGAGGAAGGTAACTAGTGGCGTGCCGCAGGGATCGGTACTCGGGCCGCAACTATTTACCATTTATATAGATGATCTGGAGGAGGGGACGGAGTGTAGGGTAACGAAGTTTGCAGACGACACAAAGATAAGTGGAAAAGTGAATCGTGTGGAGGATGGAGAAGATCTGCAGAGAGATTTGGACAGGCTGATTGAGTGGGCGAGGATATGGCAAATGCAGTATAACGTTGATAAATGCGAGGTTATACACTTTGGAGGAAATAATAACAAATGGGATTACTATCTCAATGGAAACAAATTAAAACATGCTACCGTGCAAAGGGACCTGGGGGTCCTTGTGCATGAGACGCAAAAGCCCAGTCTGCAGGTACAACAGGTGATCAAGAAGGCAAATGGGATGTTGGCCTATATCGCGAGGGGGATAGAATATAAAAGCAGGGATGTCTTGATGCACCTGTACAGGGCATTGGTGAGGCCGCAGCTGGAATACTGTGTGCAGTATTGGTCCCCTTATATGAGGAAGGATATATTGGCATTGGAGGGAGTGCAGAGAAGGTTCACCAGGTTGATACCGGAGATGAGGGGTTTGGATTATGAGGAGAGGCTGAGGAGATTGGGTTTGTACTCAGAGTTTAGAAGGATGAGGGGGGATCTTATGGAGACTTATAAGATAATGCGGGGGCTGGATAGGGTGGAGGCGGAGAGATTCTTTCCACTTAGTAAGGAAGTTAAAACTAGAGGACACAGCCTCAAAATAAAGGGGGGTCGGTTTAAGACAGAGTTGAGGAGGAACTTCTTCTCCCAGAGGGTGGTGAATCTCTGGAATTCTCTGCCCACTGAGGTGGTGGAGGCTACCTCGCTGAATATGTTTAAAGCGCGGATGGATGGATTCCTGATCGGTAAGGGAATTAAGGGTTATGGGGATCAG